>NC_091182.1:28374308-28381808 GCF_040958095.1 Procambarus clarkii
AGAAGCACAGGTGTAACTGCAGATGTGTCTTAGAGTTGTCCAAGCCTGGAATCACGTGACGGTGTACCTAGGGGGGGGGAGAAGGAGGGGCTGCAGTAGTCTGAGGTGCTTCACACTTCTGGAGAGAAAGTATTGTTAATAGACGTTTATTGTTGAGTGGATGAAAGCGAGGTACACCCTGCAAGGTTTCTGGGTCACTGGGGGTCACCTTGTCCCTATACACCAGGCTTGAGTCACCTCAGGGGGTCCACCTTGACCCCTGCCCCAGGTCACAGTCACCTCAGGGGGGTCCACCACCTTTTCCATCAGTTACAATGCACCCTAGATACAACCCCCATTCCCCCTCTATCATCCATCCTATTCAATCACTGCCTTTCCACCCACCTTTCCTGTATTTCTGTAACTATTTCAGTAATACTTTCATCTATCCCTCCGTCTCTCTCTCTCTCTCTCTCTCTCTCTCTCTCTCTCTCTCTCTCTCTCTCTCTCTCTCTCTCTCTCTCTCTCTCTCTCTCTCTCTATTGGCCCTCCCACTCCTGTCTTACCTCCCTTCCCTCCCTCTCGTGCCTCCCTTCCCTTCTCCCCCCCCCCCCTCATCATCCCCCCATCCCATCCCATCCCACCTAAAGGCACAGGTTCCTCTTCCTACTCATTTGGCAGAGCGACCCTCTCTAATTGCACACATCAATTTGGCCCTAACCAAGAGCTCCGCCATTTTGAGATATAATTAACATATATAACACTTCAATGCTGCCCAAATGAACTTCGTAGAAGTGTATTAGCTTACAGAGAGAGGAGCTTATGGTGGCAGCTGGAGGAATATCATGACTAGTTCTCTCAGACCCCCACATTTCTCCCACCCCACTTACCCCCTCCCACCATCCCCTCTCCCAGAATCCCACCCCCCATGCACACCGGGTCATGACCCCAGGGTGGGTGAGGGTCATGCCAGACGCCAGCTTACCACCGTGGCTGTAACAGATCTACAGCATCCGTCTTAATTCATTCTGAACCTTATCTTGAGGACTCTCTCTCTTGCCCTAAGAACCAGAATCGTTCTCTCTCTGCCGTTCAGACGAAGCCTCACTGGGAGGAAGAAATTTATGGGTAATTTAGAGAACAGGTTGAGGGTAGGCGATACAAGACAGGGGTTTTCCTTATTCTGCCAGAGAGGTTGAGTGCTTGGTTCTGTTCTGGCCTCGGGTGAAATACTCTTCTGGTGCTCTCGTAGCTCTTGCGGTCAAGGAAAAGAAATTGAGACAGCTGTGTTGTGACTGCCTAAGCGGGAGAGGTGGATAGAACACTGCCTTCCTATAGTGACTGGAGATGGAGATTTGCATCTCTCGTGTCCGGTAATCTAAGGGGATGCAACAAAGTTATATTGCAGAATGTTGCAAATGAGCTGTGGTAATGTGTTGGCCAGGGTTGTAAATCCGTCTGTGTGATGTGTGGCAGGGATGAGCTGTGTGATGTGCTTACTTAATTGTGCTTGCGACGGAGGGGTTTCAGCTCTTTGGGCCCTTCTCTCACAATGTCCCAGAGCTTCTGGGATTGTTTATTGTCTACTGCGCTACCCAACTGCACTCTTTATTGTCGGAATTGTCAATTCTGAATCTCATTTTGGTACTTGATTTCTACCTGTGTCCACTTGCTCGTGATCCATCAGCCCAAGATAATTTATCTCTGCTTCTACTTCTTTTCTATCTTCCAATGGCTTGAGGGTTTGAGGATAACTAAACTATATCTCAAGGTAACCTCAAGGAGTCCTTGTAGAGTCCTCTCGCTATGGACCTGAGGTTTAGTTTAGTTATTCTTGTATCATTTGCGCCTAATCTCTAATACTAGTCTGCATATCTGAAGTATTTCTCAAACTTCGTTTTGTGTTTAACGAAATGCCGGTGCTGCATGCCCCAAAACTGGTCTGACATGCAGCACACAAGGTCCTTTGCAGACGATGAGTCACAACAACGTGGCCGAAGAAATGATGATAATGATTCACAATCGACTTGATAACGGTCCAAGACGGACCGAAACGTCGTTGTTTCTTCAACCTCTGGTGTATGGTTTGGTCGTCATACAAGGTCTGCTATGACTCCACAATTCAGTATTTCTGAAGGCGCAGATCTTATGTTAGCCAACTTTGCAGACGTATAGCTTGTGATCTCCTGTTGATGTGGGTTTCTGAAGACATGTTATTTGAAAGATCCGTTTCTATGTCATTTTTTTTCTCTATTCCAGTAGTTTTTTCTTTCGTTTAGGTCTATTGCAACCTGTTCGTAACCCCTAACGTAGCGCCATTATTTGGTACTTCCGTGAGTTATAGCAATAACTTTGTCGTAGCTCAGTCGATAAAGGCAGCGTCTGGGATGCTCCCGGACGTAGGTTCGAATCCTCGTCACGGTCCTTGTGGATTTGTTCATTACATTGTAATGTTTGCGAGGTCACAGCACAATCATCCTTATGGATGATGCCTGTGACCTGCGACGTTGCTATCTGTGATAAGATACCAACGACCATTGCTATCTTGTGGTCGTTGTGAACTTGTGTGGCTGAAATGGCTTAGGTCCAAGAGGGTCCCGGGGGGGGGGGGGGAGGATGAAGTGGTCGTGACTGCTCTACAGCCTATTCTGGGAGTTCATATGACGTTCAAGGTGATTGATTGATAAAGATTAGGCCACCCAAAAGGTGGCACGGGCATGAATATCCCGCAATCCACGTTTAAGGTCAGTGATATCGATATAAACTGAAGTAAGGAGAGGTGTAGTGAAGGAGTTCAGTGGCAGGGAACCAGTGCCTCTCTTAACCAACTCTGACATATGAACGTAAACCTGCAGTCTTCAGGCATCACACACTAGTGACTCCCTGGAAACACAAACCGAAACTATCTCTATTTTCCGCTTGTTACAACTTGTAATAAAGTTATTACATCTTGGTTTAACGTGTTTATGACGTATTAGAACGTTGTTACAACTTGCTATATTGGTTGTTATAACTGGTTAGGTGTTAAAACTTGTTCGAACGTTGTACCAACGTCGTAGTTTCGGTGTGTGTTTAGGGGGTAGTGTCGCGTTTAATGTGGCAGCCTTCAGAGAAGGGCCACTTATTTCTGCAGGGAGTAAAGTTGTAGCTTGAGCTTCCTACAGTAACGAAGACCTGTGTCTGGAGATAACTTGAGAGGTGATTTAGTGCCATTAGAGCCTCAGAGTGAACTCCATTTATCCCCCATAACTGCTCGGTGGCCGAGAAAAAGGAATTGTCACACTGAAGGGAGAAACGCCAAGTCGACCGTTCAAGATTGGTGCAAATAGGGGGACAATGGAGCGTGCGAGGGCACTGTGCTCCAATTTCCGCGCTCCAGTGAGCGCCTTTGTACATTAAGAGCGTCTTACCGATGATGTACGGGCTCCAGCACATCTAAATACAGCTAAATAATATCCTCTCCCATGCCTCTGGAGCCATTACCGTTCCGCAGAATGAAAAAAAAAGTGATTTGGGTATTTTGTGTTTCAGTATTTTTATGATTTATTGTTCTTGACGATGTCTTTTTAAGACGACTGAAGAGGGCATAAGAGGGCATAAGAGGGCATAAGAGGGCATAAGAGGGCATAAAAGGGCATAAGAGGGCATAAGAGTGAGTACTGGTTTTGGAGAGAATTTTCTGAGGAGTTTAGAGAGAGAGGCTCCAAGGTGGGTTTTCAAAGGCTTGTGTTTCTACAGTATTCAAGTTTCTTGACGTTGTCTCTGTGCCATGTCAACAGGTTTAAAAACAAGTCTTCGTTACCACTGAGTTAATGCTCGTTTCAAGTGGCACTCGAGGAGTGTTGTCAGAGTAAACATTTGATATCAAGCTATCAAGCGGCCTTGTGGAACAGCCGCTCTTTCAGCTTGAGAGAGGATACCACAGAGGATATCACAATCGACTTGAGAATGGTCCAGGACGGACCGAAACGTCGTCGTTCCCTTCACTTTCTAGTGTGTGGTCTGGTCAATGATACCACAGAATTTTTTTTACTGTTTTTCTCTTTTAGTAAAAGTCCTTTATTAAATGATGAGTTTCCATTCCTCATGATTCTCTGCCCTTTATTAATGCTGGTCCACACAAGAAAATGTTCTGTTTTAAATGAACATTTAGTATTAGTTTAATACTAATACTGAATGTTCCAATTATAACGTTATTAATAATAACACGATTAGTGTAATGCTACTATGATAAGACACGAATGTATATGTATAATTAATACTTATATAAGAGAAATAAAAAATAAAATCCATACATTTTATACATTTCGGAAATCTCAAAACTATAATGACTTTTATTTAAGCAAGTCACCGAAGTCAGTCTGAAACAAGCATAAACGAATGAGAAAAACTTTTGTGCTTTTCTTGAAAGTCGTCCCGAGAGCCGAGAGAGCAGGACAAAAGCGGTCCTAACAGCAGTGAACTGCTTTCAAGAACAGCGCCACTAGCCGAAGCTGCAACACAGCAGCGGAAGCGGCAGCAGTAGTTGCAGCAGTAAATGAAGCAGAAGCAAAACTATAACAATTTGCACAGCACCAGCAATAGCAGCATCAGCAGAAAACACAGCAGCAGAAAGCACAAAAGCACACACAGCATCAGAAACATGCATTCACAGCAACAAAAATCAGTTTTTGTTGCTGATGCTTTGAAGTGGCAAAGCAGCAGCAAAACTCATCAGTAGCAGCCACAGCAGCAACAAACACAGCAACAGCGGCAAAAATAGCAGCAAAATCAACAAACACACAGCAGCAAAAACAAAAAATATAGCAGTAACAACAACAACAAACACAGAATCAACAACAAACAAAGCAGAAGACAAAAACTGGATCTTCAGAAATCGTAACAATTGGGGACCGCACTTCAGATATAATTCTGGCGCGGGTCGACTACCCGGAGCCTTGTTCGACCCGTTATACACAAGATTGAGCATAAAAGGTTTTAGTATGTACGCACACACAAGGCGTTGGGTGGGGCTGGGGTTGGGGTGAGAAGGGTTAGAGGTTACACACACACAAGGCGTTGGGTGGGGCTGGGGTTGGGGTGAGAAGGGTTAGAGGTTACACACACACAAGGCGTTGGGTGGGGCTGGGGCTGGGGTGAGAAGGGTTGGAGGTTACACACACATTAAACCCCTCTAATTACGTAAGTTATTGTATCATAACCTGTCCTCCCAGAATCATTGTATTTTGACGTCAAAATATGATGTTGTTTAAATCATAGCGGTACTCTAAATTGACGGGCGCTTGCGTTTTCTATCCGGTTTTTTTTTCAGTTCGGTTCGGATAGTTTAATGTATAATTTTTGGACTCCATCCTACTGTTTACATAGCACTTATAGTAACGACGTGGGCCGGTGTATATATATATATTGATGTAATGGACCATTAGAAAGTACAATTTGGTACTATTGAATTTGGGCAAACTGGAAAAGGTTTCGTATTTATGTTGCTAATAAACTCTAACCGAAGCTAATCATTCTAGGCCGAACTATCGTTAGCTGAGGCCTAATATAGTACTCATGTGCTAAAATATGCCTTGGCAAATTTAAGTTTGGTGTTTAGCGATATATTAGCTAAATATATAGCTATATTTAGATATATATCTTTTTCCAGACACTCAAAGGGAAAAGTACCAAATTCTACCTAATTGTTCATTACGTCTATATACGATGGTTTACATAGTTAATGGTACAATCTGAACAGGTGGATGGGCTGATTGATTGTGACGTAACAACTTGAGATGACGGGCCGAGGTTCCCAAAGTTACAGTAGTAAAGACAAATAATTACACTACATATTTTACGTGAAGTACGAATACAGGAAATTACAGAAGGCCAGTTGGTCCATACGAGGCAGCTCCTCTCTCTATATATTCACCCAAACTCATTCATACATATATATTGTCACGGTAAAATCTCTAGGAAGAGATTAGGCCTACTCCATTATCGCCTATTCTACTCATTCCCGTCTATGTAATCAAGAACTGCAGCCAACAACAACAACAACTACTTGCAGACGTCTAGACAATACCACCAGTCTACCAGTCCCCCTCCAGCACCATGGCCCGTCACCCCACCTCGCACCTGGGGGTCACCCCACCTCGCACCTGGGGGTCACCCCACCTCGCACCTGGGGGTCACCCCACCTCGCACCTGGGGGTCGCTGTGTGGCCACGCCCTTCCAAACAAGCAGTTAAAGCAGCCGGTTCATAGTTTAAAGCAGACATCAGCGCTCTCTGCTCGGCCAATATTCTGTATAAATAGGGCTACCAAGCTCTCCAAAATTCAGATTACTCCTGAGTGCTCGACTGAGTGGACCTGTTGACACATCTCGGTGTGGTAACAGATTTAGTCAGACTGGCTCATGGTATTCTGCATCATATATTATTTTGCACCTTAATGTAACGTAAATTTGATTATTTATCTTGTTTGTTTTGTACATTTTGTATTAAAGCCAAGCCTGGATATTTTTTGTAATTTGTTTAATTTATTTTTAAAGTAAAGTATTTTTAAATGTTTTTTTCCCTCTGCTTTATTCTACAGTTTACCACACTGTGAAGACACCTTTGTAGTTTCTCTTTATTTTATTTTTTTTTTTAATATTTTGTGACTGGCATTACAGATACTACACCACCACCAACGTTACCGTCTTATATATATATATATATATATATATATATATATATATATATATATATATATATATATATATATATATTTCTTCCAGCTAGAGGTGGTACTCCCTTCCTATTATTATATATATATATATATATATATATATATATATATATATATATATATATATATATATATATATATATATATTTCTTCCAGCTAGAGGTGGTACTCCCTTCCTATTATTATATATATATATATATATATATATATATATATATATATATATATATATATATATATATATATATATATTAGTATATTTTGGTAGCAGTCTTTCCTGTAGACATATATTATTAAATATGACCGAAAAGTAAGATTAATAATTCTAACACGAATTTTCTCAATCTTTCGTACATTACGCTTCACTGTTGGAGGTAAATCAAAAATCACTTCTCCAAAATTCATTTTTATTTCTAGTCTGACGCGACACGGGCGCGTTTCGTAAAACTTATTACATTTTCAAAGACTTCACAAATACACAACTGATTAGAACGTATCTCTGATTTTATATCTACATTTGAGTGAGGTGGTAAGGATGATGTGGCATTAACACAAGATAGAACAGGAGGGGATATTAATAGGGTATTAAAAGTATCAACACAAGACAGAACAGAAACAATGGGTATTGAATAGAAGTGTTTGTAGAAAGCCTATTGGTCCATATTTCTTGATGCTTCTATATTGGAGCGGAGTCTTGAGGTGGGTAGAATATAGTTGTGCAATAATTGGCTGTTGATTGCTGGTGTTGACTTCTTGATGTGTAGTGCCTCGCAAACGTCAAGCCGCCTGCTATCGCTGTATCTATCG
>NC_091182.1:28384308-28409308 GCF_040958095.1 Procambarus clarkii
ACATGCTTACTGTACCACACTATTTTATCTCCTGGTAAGTTGTTCCAAAAATCCACAGACGGATTAAAGGAAAAGTAGTTACCTTTGTAAAAGTGAAATATTTTTCCAGAGATTTTAAAACAATTGCGACTCGGTGTTTATATATGCGAATTAACATATATTTTGTTTCTCAGAATTAACATGCTCACGTTCTTTGTTGGTTTTGAACACTTGTATTAAATCGCCTCGTATTCTTCTTTCGGGAATGCATAAATTTAGTTTTTAAAGCGGTTATCGCATGGTTTTTATTTTTGTGTTTTGGGATCATCTTCTTTGCTCGGCGCTGAACACGTTCCAGTTTATTCACATCTTTTTTGCATATCTTTTCGCAAATATTTGATAAAATCTGAATTTGTGCAAAGTTAGCACGACCTTCCCTAATCAAAATTCAAGAGATAAGCCAAATAAAACCCAAAATAAAATTTTTTCCCCTATGGGATTGTTTACCTTATTTATTGTATTGCTTAGCTTACCTCACAACCATTATCATTCCTTTTTTAATAGACATTAAAAAAAGTATTCCTGTGGGTGATCTCGGATTACTGTTTCTATAAGTTTTCCAACCAGTAATGACAAACGAATTTGTCAATAATTACACGGATTAGTCTTTTTTTTAAATATATCAGAGTTACATTTGCATGTTTCCACCCATGTGGAACCTTTTCTGTCGTGACTTGTTAAAAATAACTGTTGAAAGGTTTTATAGTTAGTTTTTTTCATTACATTAAAAAGTTTTTTTGGAAGAGTTGGTCAGTGTCAGGTGTTTTATTTGACTAGGTTACATTAAGCGCTGTGAGCACATTGCGTTCATATATATATATATATATATATATATATATATATATATATATATATATATATATATATATATATATATATATATATATATATATCCTCATTTTATGATTTAATGGAATTTCAGAAGTGAGATTTTAGAACTTTTTCCTCTTCTGTGATATTTTTTTGGACTTGTCTTACAATTCTTATCAATGTACGTCACATTGTTACGTTTGCCAAGATGAATTAATTTTTTTAGTTTTCTACAGTAAAATATATTTATGTTTTAACACATATTCATAAACATTAGGCACAGCGTTTTATATCACTAATCCAGCATGTTGGTTTTAAGGTTTGATGCTGATTCATGAATCGAAATTGAACACGAAAGTTTTCAGAGTTTATTCACACTGCTGAAGTATATCCAAGCTTTATTTATGTCACTTTATACAGTGAATATAATTCCAGTTCACGGATGAGAATATTTGTTGGATCCTCATAGGATCAGATATTTTATCACTATGTTTCGTGCATATATTCCATATTATTCAACAGCGATACAAGATTATTGATATACAGAATAATCCCAATGGGAACTAACAGGTGTGACATGTTCGATTTGTGTTCAAACAACAGCATCATTCTCAGCATCAAACAACAGATTTGTGCTCATCAGCTTGATGATGATTTGAACACGTTTCGAAAACGTTTCAGCTGCTATGTAAAGTGTGAAGGTGGTGGCAACTGTCGGAACAGGTAGATCTTGCATATAATTACTCTTGGCATAGTGTCCTACCAGTTATCCAGTAGGGTGTCTCAATCTTTCACTCTCATATGTGTGTGTGGATTGTGGCAGGCACTTACAGTGTACATAATCATCACCAAAAGGTTACAAATGGAAGAACATACCATTGTTACAATACAAACTTACAGGTCCCAATGGGGGCAAAATGATACATCCTTACCTATGATAATGGTTTTGGCCTTTTAACACTGATCCTAGTGTTAAACTACCCCCAGTCTGAAAGCCAAACCCTGCCGTCGACACACCAAGTCATTGCTATCACCCAAGAATAAAGAGTTTAAGAAACATGAGCTTACAAGCGATTACAGATAAAACAACTTAGTATTCCTCATGTTGTTTTCAAAGACTTGAAATACCCGTTGAATCTTGGCTCTTGAAATTATTTGGATGTTTAGTTAACCTGAGTGTTTAAACCATATTAGAGTGTTTAATACATATTAGAGTTTAATGCATATTAGTGTTAAATAATTCGAACCCCTATCACTGCCCTTGTGGATTTGTTCCTGAATGTTTAACTTCCCTGAATGTTAATCACTATTACACACAAAATTATTTACTAGTTTTACACAATATTTGGAACATGCATTGTAATCACCAGTTAAAAATTAAATTATTGTTTTATGATGCTACGTAGATTTACAAATGCCAGACTGATAATAATGAAACTGGTGATGAAGAATTGCCAGTCCAATAAAGATTTAGTAAAATGTTGAAACCGCTAAGTTCTAAGTTGTCCCATGTATCATTATACACTTGACTACCTAGGTAGATAACATGACTTAGCGTGACATGTTGGGCCGACGCCCGTCGCTCAGGTCAGGGGCTGTGTGTGTGTGTTTAGTGTTTCTAGTTTCTGTGTTTTTTCATTATTAATGTGCTAAATGCACGGGAGAGTGTTCAGAATTATGGATTTCAATGTCCATTTATGCGAGTGCTTTGTTTTTGCAGGTATGTGTAGGTATGTAGGTATGTGTAGGTATTTAGGTATGTGTAGGTATGTAGGTATGTGTAGGTATGTAGGTATGTGGATGTCTCTATACGGATGTATATATGTAAATACTCATACGAAAATCATCGTATATCAGAAAATCAGTAGGAGACATGAGGAGGAGGAGAGGGATTCGAACCTGCACACGTTTTAAACCACTGAACCACGTTTAGACGTCAGATATTGTTTCTTAGGTCTAGGCTGGTTTGGTTTGGTTAGGTTAGGTTAGGTTAGGTTAGGTTAGGTTAGGTTAGGTTAGGTTTGGTTAGGTTTTATTGGCTACATAAATACAATTCCTTTTCCGGTTGGTCCAAATTCAATAGTATCAAATGTGTTCTAATTGTCCATTACCTCAGTATATGTAAAATGGTCGCCATCGTTCCTGTAAGTACTATCTAAACAAGAGGATGGGCTGGATATTTGATCATTCATAATCACATTCATATATATGTATTGAATATACATACGATCTGAACCATTAAGTTACACACACATACACATAAGCATGTGTACACACATGTACTCACCTAGTTATGCTTGCGGGGGTTGAGCTCTGGCTCTTTGGTCAACTCTTATGAAAATACACATGTCCACACACATGCATATTCGAGCAGTTGCGTGGAGGTGGAAGCGTTAACTCTCGATAATCACTATCGCTCATCACCAGCGCCTCTTTTTCCATCCTCCCACACCAACGCACCACTAATGGAGACTGAGCGCAAGTATATCTTGCGTTAGTTAGAAGCGCTTAGACCCAATCATCTTGGGTCGTGGCCATTGTTGTGGAGGGGCAAGGCGCTTGGTGTGACAGCTTGGGCAGTGTCATGCCAGGAGGCAAGTGGCAGACACTTTCTCCATTGTCCTCAAGACGGCACTGTCGCACCATTAAGAGCCAACACTGTTCTTCGTAAGTCCCACGCGCTGATGTATCGTTCAGATATTTCGATTGCCTGACTCTGATCTGCTTAAGTGATCTTGAAAATTTATATATAAATGATAATGATGTTGCGGAATTAATGTGTTTATATATATATATATATATATATATATATATATATATATATATATATATATATATATATATATATATATATATATGTGTGTGTGTGTGTGTGTGTGTGTGTGTGTGTGTGTGTGTGTGTGTTTAATTGCGTGCGCTTAGATTTTAATGCAAGATTTATGTGTATTATCAAAGGCAAATTTCTCCATATTAGTATGACACACATGTGACTGCGGGCTCTGAGTACATCTGACATTAAAATACAGTGACTGACAGACTGAGGCTGTCTGTGTCATCCTGAGCATCCCCCCACCGACCCAATGAACAGAAAAAAACTTGAAGAAATGGTTTTTCTTCAGCACTGTCAGGGATGCCTATCGACATGGTTTTAAACCAAATGATAAATTTAAGCCCCTGTGACTTTCAACTCCTGACACTTTATTTTTGGCTTCATCGAAGGTAAAGTTCCTGTTTGTGTTCTTGGCAGAGTCTGTGGTTGTTCTTTCCTGTGTCTCTGTTGTTTTCTCTTGCGTCTTTATTGTTCTCTCTATTGATGTTTAAAAAATTACACAAATGAGGCTTGGATAAAGTTCAGGTGTTCAAACAAACTATGAAAACGTTTCTCTCTCATTATGAATCAGGTACACACACATATCAATCTATTAAACAAACATGCTGGAACACTGGGATGCAATATTTGGGTTTGTATTATCAAATAAAAATTCCTTATTAGCATAACATGCACGAGAATGTGGGCAATGGCCACATCTTACATATAGACACTTTGCCTAATTTAAAAAATTTACAAAGAGTAAAACAACAAATTTCATCAGAATGAACTATGTTTTGTTTTCTTCGAAAACAGAAAAAAAGTTAATTCATCTTGATAACCGAAACTATGAGACACACATCGATAACAACTGAGAAACTCATAAGAATATCTCATTTTTTATTAGCTTTAAAAATAAAACTCATCTTCCAACTCACTGTTCCTATTAAATCAGAAAATGGGGATATATATATAAATATATATATATATATATATATATATATATATATATATATATATATATATATATATATATATATATATATATATATATATATATATATATATATATATATATATATATATATTATGAGAAGAAAATATGGCCAAACAGTTAATTCAGTCTTGTGCTTGCGAATGTAAATGTAGAAAATATAAATCAAATTCCCTTCCAGCACTGCTTGAAAAGGACAAAGACCATTAAACTATAACCATTTGTTATCGTGATAACAAATGGTAATAGTTTAATGGTCTTCGATAATGGTTTAATGGTCTGTGAGCACATCGTGATACATCTTAATGTAACCTAGTCAAATAAATCACCTGACACTAATCAACTCTCCCCAAGAATTTTTTAATATAGCTAAAAACCCAAACTGTAAACCTCTCAGCAGGTATTTCTGACAAGTCACGACAGAAAAAGGTTCCACATGGGTGGAAACATGCAAATGTAACTCTGATATATACAAAAAAACTAATCCGTGTAATTATTGACAAATTCGTTTGTCATTACTGGTAGGAAAATTTATAGAAAGAGTAATCCGAGATCACCCACAGGACCATCACAAGAAACGATGATTCGTTAAGGAATAAGCGAACGATTAGCGTTGAAAGCTATCCTGATTAACGAATCTTCTGGATTTTTTGTTTTATGTTTCTAGTGGACGCGACGAAAGCAAAGCAGTCCATATAATATATTCTGATTTCCGAAAGTCTTCGCGAGATATTTTGTGGTGGAAATGTTCTCTGGAAAATGACATGCGAGGAATAGATGATTATGTAACAAGATGGTTGGAAAACTGGCTCAGTAGACTAAAATAATGCATTGTCCGGAACAGAAATAAATCAGAACAGCTACAGCCCAACTCCTGTGCCAGGTAAGTCCACTACGGGCTCACCATAGCCCGTGCTACTTGGAAATTTGTTCCCAGTAGCTGAATCTTAAACCAAAAACAACAAAGAAATACATCCGTCTGGCCAGATGTAATACGGAGAGCGCCTCAGGGCTCTATGTTGGAGCCTATATGCAAATATTTGGAACACGGTAGCTATAAGGGATAGCCGGCTGAGCCCGGGTCTCTCTCTACCCCCTCTCTTCACTTCCCCCCATCAACCCCCCATCTCCCCTTCTTTCGTACATCTTTCCATTTCACGCCCCCTCCTTCTCCTCCCTTTACCCTAACGCCCCCTCTCATGCATAGATAAGGTTGACTCCCTACTGGGATTTAAAAGATGATATGATACAGATCAATTACTCCAGTCGACAAATTGCTATGATGCTGGCCCAAGAGCTGAAGCTCGAACGCAGGAACCACATCTAGGTGAGGTAACCATACATCACATATACAAACGTGTTCTAGGGAAAATAAGATGAAATCGCACACACACAACACACATTCGCGGTCGAAGCAACAAATTTTGTCAGAGTTGCCTTCGCCTAATGCCTCTGTTCTCCTTACAGTAAATAGGTACCTGGGAGTTACCTGCAAACACACCAAGTTGAGGTAATCACACACTCATACACACACGAAAATATAAGTTAAAGATTTTACTTCAATAATTCCTTTATCTCAAGCTATGAAAGGGACGTCTCAACCCACAAAAAAAAAAAAAAAATGAATAGCAATTCCAAGAAAAAAAAAGACAGAGACTCAAACGGACAGATAAGACAGACAAACGAACAAATCAGGATGATGATTTGAATGAAAGCTCATTGTAAATTCACCTCAGCCAGCACCTTGAACTAGGTGTGTTTTCAATGAACGGAAACGTCGGTGAATATATATATATATATATATATATATATATATATATATATATATATATATATATATATATATATATATATATATATATATATATATATATAATATATATATATATATATTCTTTTTGTTGAGGCTGCAGTGATGCCAGTCAGCTACAGTCATATAAAACTGAAGCTGATTTATGAGCTATGTCCAGTTTTTAATGTGAATCTCTTGAATACATATCGGGAGATTTCAGAGAAACATGTTATCTATTGATTAAGACTCATAAATACATGATTTAGACCTAGGCAGAGAGAGAGAGAGAGAGAGAGAGAGAGAGAGAGAGAGAGAGAGAGAGAGAGAGAGAGAGAGAGAGAGAGAGAGAGAGAGAGAGAGAGAGAGAGAGAGAAAGAGAGAGAGAGAGAGAGAGAAAGAGAGAGAGAGAAAGAGAGAGAGAGAGAGAGAGAGAGAGAGAGAGAGAGAGAGAGAGAGAGAGAGAGAGAGAGAGAGAGAGAGAGAGAGAGAGAGAGAGAGAGAGAGAGAGAGTGAGAGGCAGAGAGAAATGAATGAAACAGTCAAGACCAGCTTATACCAGTCCAGACTCCCGGTGACAAACACTCACAGGAAGCTGTACACCAGTTGACTGCCAGTTGAGAGACTGGACCAAAGAGCCAAAGCTCAACCCTCACCCCCCTAAGCACAACTACGTGAGTACACACACATACAACAGCAGCAGCATCTGCTAGGTTGGCCAACATAAGAACTGTCAATAGAAATTAGAAACATTTGTAAGAAATCATTCAGAACCTCGTACCTTACATCTGTTCTCATGTTTTCTGTAAGATTACCGTCAGTAAACACGACACCCAAGCATCGTGTCATAAACTAAACATTAAATCATCGAAATACACTATACACCTTCAAGAAATACCATAAACCATGATACACATTCCTATAGCCAAAAAATACAATACCATCTACAACAAAACAGGTTCAGTGGCCATGGTACCATGGTATCGAACTTACAGGTACGCTATGGAAGGAAGGAAGTGTAGGACGCATACTATGGTATCCAAGGAACAGGTTTAGCGGGTCATGGTACTCAAAGAGATAAATTTACAGGTGCACCAAGATACTTTGGGAAGTGATTAATAGGTGCACCATGGTAACCCAGGAACAATCCTAGCAGGTATTCCCTGGTACCCAGGTATTATCAAAGATGAAGAACTGTGTGTAGAGCAAGGGGGAGAAGGAAGGAAGGAAAGTATCAGGGAGAAAGCGCCAAGCCATACGACTATATAGCACTTGGAAGGGGTCAGGATAAGGATTTGGAATGGGACGAAGGGAAAGGAATGGTACTCCAACCACTTGGACGGTCGGGGATGGAACGCCGATCTGCATGAAGCGAGACCGTCGCTCTACCGTCCAGCCCAAGTGGTTGTAGAGCAAGGGGGAGAGAAGTACACAACAAGCATAACCTCGCCTCCACTTTCCTAAATTACAGGTAAGCTCTAAGAACCCTTTTTCGTGCTTTCCTGAAGTCAAGGCAGTCAAGAAACTGTCCAGGAACAGTCAAGCAACAGTCAAGTAACAGTGAAGCAACTGTGATATGTTTACACTTTCCATCTTAGACGTATTTCTCATACTCTTTCTCAATAATGGTCCATACACCATTTCGAAGAGTTGAATGAATTGCACACTTATTTTGCAAATGACTATACATAGAAACTGTATTATTTTCACTATGCCATTATTTTTATTATAACAACAATTGGTGATCATAAATTATTCCTTTATGACAGTAATTAATCACACTGATTTACTTCTATAGCAATATACCAAAATGTGAAGAATGTGTCGAGGCTCTGAAGACGATAACTTAACCACAACAGATATTACTTATCCAGACCCCCACCCCCCACCCCAAGCAAGTGTTGCTAAGCCAAGTAACTCAAGAGAACCTTCCATAGTCTTTAATAATGTGTGTTACAGAGCTCGTAGTCACGACACGGCCTGGAGGAAGAGAGGAAGTGGAGGAGAAGTAGGAGAAAGAGCAGGAGAAGGAACAGGAGAAGAAGGAACAGGAGGAATAGAATAAAGAGATGAGAAGATATTTAAGAAAAACATAAATTCCTTTCCCTTATTTTAACTTAACAACAGGACTAGTAAAAAACAAAAAATCTGATTGGTGATACCCAAGATCTTATCTTATCAACGTGGCAATAAGTGAGTTATGTTGCCATGATAGAATCTCTTCGGAAAATTCGACTTTAAACATGGGGCAATCCACTGGTGTTTCCTTCAGAGTAGACGTGATCAATTATTGAAACTTGTGTATACATCGTTGGTTGAGTGGTAACAAGCTTAGGACTTCTCTCAAGGTGTAATAATACTAAGATTTTCTTAGACAGCTTGAAACCCTTATTTCACATTTTAACATTTTCAAATGTCCCCTGAGAAATAGTTTAACTCTTAATAACAACTAAAATATACATTAGATATATATAAAAAAATGGCTAATTTCTCTCAAAAGCATTAAACACACAAGTGCGCGCGCGCACACACACACACACACACACTCACACACACACGCACACTACGAGGGGTACCCAGCTTTGCCCTGAATAGTCCCAACCCTCCCCAACCCCCTCCCCATTCCTCCCATGATGTTGCTCTGCACACATTTCCCCTCTTCCCTAACTTTCCCCACCCCCTTCTCCCCCTTTCCTCCTTTTAACGCGTTCTTTCCCCTCTCTACATATAGGCTGCTGTTTGGTACACGAATGTTTTTCATGAGTAAAAAAAATTTTTCATGTTTTTCTTGTGTTTTTTCTTCCGTTGTCTATATCTAATCATTAATTGACTTTGTGTATGTTGATTTCTTCAGTTTTTGTTGGTCTGAATGTGTGAAGAAAAGATGCAATATTTTAATAGAGCCTCGTTGTTTGTGCACTCGCAGGTCTTTTGAAAGAGATGTTTCCACACACAGAGATCACACTAACGTGATGCATCAAATGAACAAATCCACAAGGGCCGTGACGAGGATTCGAACCTGCGTCCGGGAGCATCCCAGACACTGCCTTAATCGACTGAGCTTCGAAAGGGTTAAAACAGGGAATCCTTAATCGACTGAGCTACGACAGGGAATCCTCGTCACGGCCCTTGTGGATTTGTTTAAAAAAAAAAAGTGTCGGTAGAATCGTGTCCCGCTACTAACATTAATCAGAAAATATCTCACCATTGACAGTTTAACAGTTAACAGTTTTCTCACAAGAATGAGAAAACTGTTAACTTATAAAGGACTCTCCCGATAATATATGGAACACTTTGAAAGTGATTTCAGCCCATCTATGCTCGCTTGAGGGCGGTATGCCACAAGGATTTCGATACAGACATGGAAACATCTCATGAACAAATCCACATGGGCCGTGACGAGGATTCGAACCTGCGTTTGGGAGCATCCCAAACACTTCCTTAATCGACTGAGTGTCTGGGATGCTCCCGGACGCAGGTTCGAATCCTCGTCACGGCCCTTGTGGATTTGTTCATTTGATGCATCACGTTAGTGTGATCTGTGTGTGTAACTATTCTTTGTCTTTCAGAACTCTTTCCACTGTCTTGTGGGCCACTGAAAATAAGTTACTGTATTAGATTTTTATAGTTCAAACAGGTTCAGGAGCGTTGATCTCTTCATCAGTGTTTGCAGTGAAGTTCACCTTCCATTCAAATGACCTCCGCCACATAACCACTACAGTATCACACTGTATGCTCCCGGACGTAGGTTCGAATCCTCGTCACGGCCCTTTGTAAATTTTTTCACTACAATATCCGTTGTTGGCAAGGACCTGTCTTCCTCCGCTGTGTTCCTTGTCAACCTGCTCCTAACTGGAGCTGTGTAAGGGTATGAATGGCCTTAGTCCAAACAACACTACGCTTACAATCGTTAGGATAACCACTACCATCATTAAAGTACCTTCCTATCTTAGTTGCCTTAGTATAGACTGAATGGTGGAAGTTGCCACTTCTTTACGAGACTGATATAAGACAAAGAAGCTTGTCTTCACTTTCCATCTCATAAGTGAAACTAAACACGAAATTTCGGTGTAAAGCTTCCGTTAACAGGAACAAGTGTTCCATGTAAGGTACCTGCAAGAAGATATCATCAACATACCTACAGTAGACGTCGGGTTTAAGGTCCAGGTCAAGTAGCACTTTCTCCTCAGTGGTGACTACATAAATGTTTGTAAATTGGACTGCTAACGAGGAATCTATTGCGGCACCATCTACCTAATTGCCCACCAGGTCATTAGACTCAGGTGAAGTGCCTCTTTGGTTCGTTCATTAAGTAGTTAGTTGCTTAAGTGTACAGTTGCCACTCAGTCTGTACTTTTTAAACGTCTTCAAGCATCAGTAAAGTAGCCAAAAGTATTCTTTTTTAACCTCCACAGGCAACAGTAAAGTACACAAAAGTATTCATTATCCGTGAACAAATCTTGCACATTTTAAACCCACTGTTAATGAGTGCACAAACGGTTCAGTCATCTAGTCATCTCGACCCTTAGGAAAGCAATACCACGGCCTGCTTAGTGGGTGGTGGATCGTAGCTCTGTCACTGCTGAGTCTTCAGTGCCAACTGTAAGGAGATAATGGCCTCAAGCTTGATCATTATTGAGCTGATAAAGCTTACTAACCTCTAGAGAAGGTTTTAAGGACGTGTTTGACCAGACTACACACTAGAAGGTGAAGGGACGACGACGTTTCGGTCCATCCTGGACCATTCTCAAGTCGACAATCGACTTGAGAATGGTCCAGGACGGACCGAAAACGTCGTCGTCCCTTCACCTTCTAGTGTGTGGTCTGGTCAAACTATTTCAGCCACGTTATTGTGACTCATCACTTGTTTAAGGACGTGATATTGCTAAATGACCAACTAACAAGCTCACTTTAATCCTGAATCAACTTAAGGATTTAAGTTAACTCTCAGTGTACCCACCTACAAGTGGAGTGCACTTGTTAGTAGTCCTAGTAGTTAGGCACCATTTCCTTCCTTCGTCCTACCCTAAATCCTTATCCCACATATCCCTTCCAATTGTGAAATAGTCGTAATGGTTTTGTGCTTTCTCTTGATAACTACCTTATCTTCTCGGTATATATCCCTACATGGTATCTCCTATCGCTTCATGCAGGTCGGCGTTCAATCCCCGACCATCCAAGTAATTGGGCACCATTCCTTTCCTCACGTCCCATCCCAAATCCTTATCCTGACCCCCCCCCCCCCATTCCAAGTGCTATATAGTCGTAATGACTTGGCGCTTTCCCCCTGATAGTTCACTTCCTTTCAGGTTCAGCAGACAACCTGCCAATTCAATCTCCTCGGACCGTCGCATTACCGTCATTGAGCACCTCGCTGATTGGCTGATATTCCACCAATTGACAGGCAACAGCTCGTAACAGTGGCACTAGTTGCCATTGGCTTAAATACCTTATGTGGTGCTGATACAATAATGGCGTGGACGATAATGGCCAAGGGTTCGAGTCGGGAGCAGTACTCACCTAGTATTCTCCTAGTTGTGTTTGCGGGGGTTGAGCTCTTGCTCTTTGGTCCCGCCTCACAACTGTCAGTCAACTGGTGTACAGGTTCCTGAGCCTATTGGGCTCTATCATATCTACATTTGAAACTGTGTATGGAGTCAGCCTCCACCACATCACTTCCTAATGCATTCCATCTGTTTACTACTCTGACGCTGGAAAAGTTCCTTCTAACGTCTCTGTGGCTCATGTGGGTACTCAGTTTCCACCTGTGTCCCCTTGTTCGCGTACCACCAGTGTTGAATAATTTATCCTTGTTTACCCGGTGTGTGTGCGTGTGTGTGTGTGTGTGTGTGTGTGTGTGTGTGTGTGTGTGTGTGTGTGTGTGTGTGTGTGTGTGTGTGTGTGTGTGTGTGTGTACAATTATAACCCCCCGAAATATATCAAACTCAGCCTATGGGGACAGAAACCCTTATAGTGCTTGTTGGATATAAACTCCATCCTAATGACCAGTGCTAAGCGCTCAGGCTAGATAATTGAGGCTAAGTAACACTACATAAATATTACCGTAATTATAGAGGGGAAAGGGGGTTATAGGAAGATAATTCGCTCCCTTTATCAGTTTCCCTCTACCAGGCCACATCTGCAAATCTTCTCCTCCTCCTTATAGCTGAACTCTGATCGCCCGTAATTATACATTCGCTATTTAAAATATTAAAAAGTTGTCTATTAAAGATTGGTTATATCAGTGCTGATGGGGCTGTTAGTGTCTGATGGGCTCTGATATTTTGGGGGTTTAACGCGTCGTATCTCAGGCTTAAACGACCGTCTTAACATTATTAAGTCTCTCTTTTTCGCAACTTTCACCGCCTAAGTGAAAATAGTTCGTGTAACTAGATCAGGCGATTATATGTGCACTTGAGTTGTCAGCTGTGCAAATTATTGTCCCGTCTTGCAGCTTATACCTCTAATTAAGTCTTTTGTTGCAAAGTTAATTGAAAACAAGTGGTTCAGGATTTGGATTTGCTTCTTTTCGATGCGAATCTGTTTTATAAATATGATAATTTTCATTAATATACAAAAGTTTTGACAGTAAAAGTCTAATCTTCACAGGTGTTCAACCTTTGTCTTGACACCTGTAAATCATTCCCTTGAGATCTTCAGCCTGCACTTGTGACCTTGGTCTTTGTGTGTGTGTGTGTGTGTGTGTGTGTGTGTGTGTGTGTGTGTGTGTGTGTGTGTGTGCGTGTGTGTGTGTGTGTGTGTGTGTGTGTGTGTGTGTGTGTGTGTGTGTGTGTGTGTGTACTCACCTAGTTGTACTCACCTAGTTGTGTTTGCGGGGGTTGAGCTCTGGCTCTTTGGTCCCGCCTCTCAACCGTCAATCAACAGGTGTACAGATTCCTGAGCCTATCGGGCTCTGTGTGTGTGTGTGTGTGTGTGTGTGTGTGTGTGTGTGTGTGTGTGTGTGTGTGTGTGTGTGTGTGTGTGTGTGTGTGTGTGTGTGTGTTCACCTAGACGTGTTTGCCTGATAAGTTTCGTACTAGCAACTGAGCCCCACATTTAAAGCTATCGGTCCTGTAAAACAACTTTTCTCTTGTCCCCTAATGTTTATAATATTACATTTTAAAACTGTTGAATAAATCTGTGTTCACAACGACTCCTAACTCTCTCTCTCTTCCCATTTGTTTACTTCTGTCATAGTGAATAAGTTTCCATCTATGCTGTGTGGCTCGTTTGTTCCAAGCATCCGAGTTATAGCCTTTCAACTAGTTCCATTGTTTCTCATTACTTTGTCCACTTTGGTCATCTCTTTCAAATTCTGATTTCTAGTTATCATCTATCTTCTCTATTCCACTTTCCACTAGTGTGTTGAGTTCCAGTTTCCTTAAGTTTTCAACTCAGTTCAGACCCTCTGCTCATGGAATTGAACTATCAGAGAGAAAGCGCCAAGCTATTACGACTATATAGCACTTAGATGGGATCAGGATAAGGATTTAGGATGGGACTGGGGAAAGGTATGGTACCCAACCTCTTGGACGGTCGGGGACTGAACCGAATCTTGCTAATATTTTTAGTTGAAGACTTAATTAATACATAGTTTGCGGTACCATTGTTGGGGTACATGGCATGGGAATTATCCTCATAGGATGTCGCCCCACAAATGGTCAAATTAGCCTCGGATTTGATGTCTGCACCTCCCCGGGGCTCAGAAAACAAAGGCAGGTTCGTATAGATGTGAGAAATGTGAGAGAATAAATCAGGAACAGAAGTTGACCAGACCAGACACTAGAAGGTGAAGGAGACGACGACGTTTCGGTCCGTCCTGGACCATTCTCAGGTCGATTGTGACTGTGGCTAACATACTTTAGCCACGTTATTGTGACTCATCGCCAGCACAGGAACAGAAGTTGCTTTAAGATGGAAAAGTGTTAATGAGAGAAAGTTTGATGTGTGAAGTGTATGTGAGACACAAATGAAAGGAAGTGGTAATTTTGAGTGGAACAGAATAAAATGAAAAATAAAATGATAAAATATATAATTACGCTAATTTATGGGTAAAGAGGAGAATGGGATCAATGATTAACTTGATCATTTATAGACTTGAATGATAATACATATCAAAGCTTACCTTGTCTGTAGATAACATTCCTCTGCTTGGTGTTAAAGGAGTAATGAGTTACTGGTTGGATTATATAATGTAGGGAGCCGGTCGGCCGAGCGGACAGCACGCTGGACTTGTGATCCTGTGGTCCCGGGTTCGATCCCGGGAACCGGCGAGAAACAATGGGCAGAGTTTCTTTCACCCTATGCCCCTGTTACCTAGCAGTAAAATAGGTACCTGGGAGTTAGTCACCTGTCACGGGCTGCTTCCTGGGGGTGGAGGCCTGGTCGAGGACCGGGCCGCGGGGACACTAAAAAGCCCCGAAATCATCTCAAGATAACCTCAAGATAACCTCAAGATATAGATGAATGCTAGATAATCATGCAAGTCTTGCGTTAAGGCTTAACTTTACATTACTGATGAACAAAATTTCCTGAACACAGATCCAGCGGTCCATTCAACAGATTGAAAAAAAAAAACAGTTACTTAACCAAGTTAAAAAATTGTATTGTAGTAAGAGAATAATGTTAAAATTGAATGTTAACAAAAGTTATATTATAGTAATGAAAGAGGAAACTTCTGTATGTGAGATAAATATGAATTGTGATCCGTTGGGTGTTTTCGATCTGTTTAATAACTATGGATTGGGGGATTGTTAAAATAATTACTGGCGCAATCAATGATCAGGGCCGTCTGGTGAAGAAAATTGTATACTTACTGCTAGTATAAGAAAATAATGTTACCATCAATAACTGAGGCCTCGTAAGACACACACACACTCACACAAATATATATATATATATATATATATATATATATATATATATATATATATATATATATATATATATATATATATATATATATATATATATATATATATATATAAAAGGAGAGAGTCAAATAGAACACGTAAACGAAGCACTGTTCCAAAAATGTTCGAACGCCATATCAGCTGTAAATCGCAATGGACTTTTCTTTAATAAACATGGATTTAGCAGGTGGATTTGGGCCACTGTTTACGAGGACGGGAGTACACGTGTGTGTGTATTTACAATACGTGAAAGGAAGCATTTACAGATGTATGGTTCGAAAAGTGTTCGAGACAGTTTCAACTATCATCAATTGAGTGTTGGTGTTACGTGTGTTTATCATTCATAAACGTTGGCCTGGCGGCTGGATGACTGAGTACTTGGCAATTATTTATGTTATGAGGATAGGTTGGTCTACCTAGTACGAGACACGAATGTAAACTAGAGGATACGAGGCGCGGTTGTGAATGAGACGCTAGTGACAGCGAGAGAGAGAGAGAGAGAGAGAGAGAGAGAGAGAGAGAGAGAGAGAGAGAGAGAGAGAGAGAGAGAGAGAGAGAGAGAGAGAGAGAGAGAGAGAGAAAGAGAGAGAGAGAGAGAGAGAGAGAGAGAGAGAGAGAATACGAAATGCAGATACGAGCAAAATATACCAGCATCAAAACAGACTGCACACGTGTTTACAACCTTCAAGTCACATACTCTAAGTCTGTACGGAACTTATAACCCACTGAACAATATTCGAGACTTTGACTTAAAAGTCTTTCGTTCCCTTTAAACACTCTAAATTAACGCCACCAAAACACCCTACCTAACCTTGCCTATTCCTAACCTTGTGTTAGTAAACAGAATGTAAGATGAATCCTGTCAGTTGGTACCCGCCAAACACACACCGAAACTACGACGTTGGTACAACGTTCGAACAAGTTTTAACACCTCCTAACCTGTTATAACAACCAATATAGCAAGTTGTATCAACGTTCTAATACGTCATAAACACGTTCAGCCAAGATGTAACAACTTTATTACAAGTTGTAACAAGCGGAAAATAGAGACAGTTTAGGTTTGTGATTCCAGGGATAGTCTACTTGAAGTCCAATACTGACTGAATGTAAATGACTTCAAGTCAGCATTTAAGCTACAGCTAAGGCTGGAGGTGAACACCGGTATGAAGCACACTAGCCATGCCCTTCATCAAGCCGAGACCTTGCGCCACAGTTGCATATGCAACCAGGTCACGTGGCCACCTGCAAAATACGGCTCACTTAAAGTCAGTAATGAAATCACTGGAGACGCCGACTCATTCACACTCCGGGTACTTAGGAGGCTTGAGTATGGGGGTCTAGAAGATGCCTCGTAAGCTGTGTGTATAGCCCCTCTGGTGGGTACTAACCAACAGTGAGAGTAACTGTATACTGGACGAGGCTGAGGGCAGAGGTCAGCGGGTTTCTCTCTTGTCTTCGAAGTGCTTAACTGCTGGCGATTTATGGCTGGGAACTGGTGAGAAGAAAAGCAGCAAATTCTCTTTCTCCTTTTTTAAACCTTTATGATTTAGCTGATGGTAATTTGTTTGATACTGAGGAACGCGTGTTGGGGCGTTGATATATGTCTCTCTCGATGACCAAATCACACATACCAGAAGGTGAAGAGACGACGACGTTTCGATCCATCCTCTACTATTATCAAGTCGATTGTACACAATCAATCGACTTGATAATGGTCCAGGAACGGACCGAAACGTCGTCGTCTCTTCATCTTCTGATAATGTGGTTTGTTCATCATATCTTCAGCCTCGTTATTGTGACTCATCGTCTATCATATCTGTTATGTATACTAAACATTCTGTAAATGATAGATGAGAGCCATGAGTATATACATATCTACATAGATCTGCTTCCCCTCTCACAGCAAAACAAAAATGCTTTCCTATTTTCTGAAGCAGAATGTCTATTAAACTAGTTGAAAATAATTCAGAAAGTTTTTGATACTGACAACATTACGTAACTTGAGACTGAGCACAAGTTCATGAAACAAATTAATGTTTGACTTGACTAAGAATGAAATTGACGCACAATTCGACACAGAATGAAACTGAGGACTCGAACCAAAGCTGTGGACCAGAATAAGAACTCACAGCTCACGTCTCAGTCTAGGCGTCGCCTGCCATAGACTCCAAAGGTTTACTGGCGCCGTTGCAAGATGGAGATACACCTTTGGCTTGCAACATCGCGTGGCGTTACTCCCCAGTTTATTGCTTTTTAAATAACCGCCTAATTTGCATACGTTTCTGTGATACTTGTCGGGCGTCTACGGTCTAAATTATATATTTTCTGCTCGAGAGAATTTGGTGTCGAAACATGCTATTGCTTATTTATTTGAATATCAGTGTGCATAAAAATGTTATATGTATATGTTTGTGTGTATTATGTTTATACATATATGTAGACTTGTAGAGAAGTTGTTTCCTGTTATGTTATTTGATTAAGCCATTAAAATAATTTGCATTCTTTAAATATTTTGATGAAGGGTATTAAGGTTGTATTTTTTTGTTATACACTGAATACAATAAAAAATTTATTTTTATGAACAAAATTGAGTCGTTGCTGTGTCATGGATATTATACCTAATATCATACTGTCATTGCAGTGAAATAACATCATTGTATAATACACCACAATGGTTTTTTTCTCTCTGTTTTCAAACTTTCTTCAAAGTGACTTTTATGGTGGGCTTCCAAATCAATATTATTTCCACCATCTTTTTCTCCATGCACACAATCCCTTTTGGGTCTGGCATATATCCAAATATATTGCTAGCTTTCAGGTATATTTAGTTATCTTTAAGGGTTCAGTCATCTTAATGTGTATAGTAGATATCCCTATATATATATTGCTGTCTTGAAGTGCTTTATCTTAATGGGCTTAGTAGTTATCCCTATATATTGCTAGCTTGAAGGACTCGGTTATCTTAATGGGGCTTTTTTTTTGTTATCCCCCTATCTTCTTGGCCTTAAGAGTCTGTCATCTCACCCTCATCTTTTGCCATCAATTCTAACATGATTTCTTATACATTCTTCTCTCACTAACACTTCTTTCTTCTCATGGTTTGTCTCGTTCTGTTATTTCTTTAGCTACTTCCCTCTAATTTTCCTGTTTCGTGCTTGGCTTCACCAAGCACGAACCTGCTGTAACACTTTACACTATAGTCTCCTGTAGTGTTCCGTGCTTAGTGTGTATAACGTAGCCTCTTGGGCAGTTCCATACTTGTAGGTTGACCAGACCACACACTAGAAGGTGAAGGGACGACAACGTTTCGTTCCGTCCTGGACCATTCTCAAGTCGATTCACAATCGACTTGAGAATGGTCCAGGATGGACCGAAACGTCGTCGTCCCTTCACCTTCTAGTGTGTGGTCTGGTCAACATATGGGAAATGTTTCACATTGCCACCGTCTCGCTATAGAGAGACTACACAGATATAAGATATAAGAGACGTTTCGGTCCGTCCTGGACCATTCTCAAGTCGATTGTGAATTGACTTGAGAATGGTCCAGGACGGACCGAAACGTCGTCGTCCCTTCACCTTCTGGTGACAGGAAGCCATAATCACACCTCAATTGACTTGTGTTTACAAAACTCAGATGTGAAAGAATCCATATATAAAAAAAGTGGATGAGAAGGAAAAAAGTGCACCGTGTACACTATTTTTTTTGAAAACCTTTTTGTTATAATTCTTGACTTCCTTCTTTGTTGAATAATAGGTTAATCTTGCCTATCAATTGTACCTCTTTCCTGTGTGTGTGTGTGTGTGTGTGTGTGTGTGTGCGTGCGTGTGTGTGTGTGTGTGTGTGTGTGTGTGTGTGTGTGTGTGTGTGTGTGTGTGTGTACTCACCTAATTGTGCTTGCGGGGGTTGAGCTTTGGCTCTTTGGTCCCGCCTCTCAACCGTCTGTGTGTGTGTGTGTGTGTGTGTGTGTGTGTGTACTCACCTAATTGTGCTTGCAGGGGTTGAGCTTTGGCTCTTTGGTCCCGCCTCTCAACTGTCAATCAACTGGTGTACAGATTCCTGAGCCTACTGGGCTCTCCTCCTACTGTGTGTGTGCGTGTGTGTGTGTTTGTGTGTGTGTGTTTGTGTGTGTGTGTGTGTGTGTGTGTGTGTGTGTGTGTGTGTGTGTGTGTGTGTGTGTGTTTACTAGTTGTGTTTTTACGGGGGTTGAGCTTTTGCTCTTTCGGCCCGCCTCTCAACTGTCAATCAACTGTTTACTAACTACTTTTTTTTTTTTTTTTTCCACGCCACACACACACACACCCCAGGAAGCAGCCCGTGACAGCTGACTAACTCCCAGGTACCTATTTACTGCTAGGTAACAGGGGCATTCAGGGTGAAAGAAACTTTGCCCATTTTGTTTCTGCCTCGTGCGGGAATCGAACCCGCGCCACAGAATTACGAATCCTGCGCGCTATCCACCAGGCTACGAGGCCCCCCCCTAGGTGTGTGTGTGTTTGTGTGTGTGTGTGTGTGTGTGTGTGTGTGTGTGTGTGTGTGTGTGTGTGTGTGTGTGTGTGTGTGTGTGTGTGTACTCACCTAATTGTGCTTGCGGGGGTTGAGCTTTGGCTCTTTGGTCCCGCCTCTCAACCGTCTGTGTGTGTGTGTGTGTGTGTGTGTGTGTACTCACCTAATTGTGCTTGCAGGGGTTGAGCTTTGGCTCTTTGGTCCCGCCTCTCAACTGTCAATCAACTGGTGTACAGATTCCTGAGCCTACTGGGCTCTCCTCCTACTGTGTGTGTGCGTGTGTGTGTGTTTGTGTGTGTGTGTTTGTGTGTGTGTGTGTGTGTGTGTGTGTGTGTGTGTGTGTGTGTGTGTGTGTGTGTGTGTGTACTCACCTAATTGTGCTTGCGGGGGTTGAGCTTTGGCTCTTTGGTCCCGCCTCTCAACCGTCTGTGTGTGTGTGTGTGTGTGTGCGTGTGTGTGTTTGTGTGTGTGTGTGTGTGTGTGTATGTGTGTGTGTGTGTGTGTGTGTGTGTTTGTGTGTGTGTGTGTGTGTGTGTGTGTGTGTGTGTGTGTGTGTGTGTGTGTGTGTGTGTGTGTACTCACCTAATTGTGCTTGCGGGGGTTGAGCTTTGGCTCTTTGGTCCCGCCTCTCAACCGTCTGTGTGTGTGTGTGTGTGTGTGTGTGTGTGTGTGTGTGTGTGTGTGTGTGTGTGTGTGTGTGTGTGTGTGTGTGTACTCACCTAATTGTGCTTGCGGGGGTTGAGCTTTGGCTCTTTGGTCCCGCCTCTCAACCGTCTGTGTGTGTGTGTGTGTGTGTGTGTGTGTGTGTGTGTGTGTGTGTGTGTGTGTGTGTGTGTGTGCGTATGCGCGTGTGCGCGTGTGTGTGTGTAAACGGGGCATCTAATAAAAAAACTGGTTATTGTTCAGTAGTTATACATATATTTACTATTTAATTATGCTAATTGTATAATGAGTTGGATCGTAATGTGTGTCATTATACACGATTGATTAATGAAGATTACGGAACCACAACAGCGCTGTCAGTCATAAATCACCTCCCAAATGACTTAGTTACCAATATAATTTATAGCAGCTTTTTGTATGAATGTCGGTGGAGGTAATTTTTGGTTCTGGGGGGAATAA
Organism: Procambarus clarkii; assembly: GCF_040958095.1. Lineage (NCBI taxonomy): Eukaryota > Metazoa > Arthropoda > Malacostraca > Decapoda > Cambaridae > Procambarus > Procambarus clarkii. Next base: position 28,405,288 of record NC_091182.1, read on the forward strand.
TTCAATGGAATTCAAAATAAAATAAATGATCATAATTTATGATGATTTTTGTGGGGATAATACACGTCAATCATCTTGAAGAGCAATAGTTAGTCTCAAGAGAAACTTTCAACAGTTATCATTTGTGCTAAGTTATGTGTTATTGTGCTTAACTCTCTCGGAGTTACTTAATTTTACGTGCTATGGAATGGGGGGGGGGATGTGTATACCTGCTTTGGGGGGGTGGGGGGGGGGAGGTGTATACCTTGTGTGTAGGGGGGAGGGGGGAGTAGCTGAATACCTGCTGTGCTGCCAGGTGTATCTCTGCTGCAGGTGCAGCTATATTTCTGCTGTGGGGGCAGCTGTATTAATACAGTGCATGCAGTTGTATTCCTGCTGTGCAGTCAGCTGTATTTTTTGCTGTGGATGTATATCTGCTGAGTAGGGTAGCTGTATACCTGCTTCGAGGGGCAGCTATATATATCAGCTGTGGTGAACTACTGTATACCTGCCACAGGGCTACAGTATACCAATCGCGGGGGCAGTAGTATACATACCTGTTGGCGGCATGTATAGACAAACCTGTAGAGGCGATGCATTATTAGAATACCTCAATTATAGGCCGTTAGACCTACCCTAACCATCCTTCAATAACATGGCATTATCTGCCCCTCTTCCCTAACATAACACCACCTTATCCACAGCATAAATCACCAGCCAATTAGTCAACTTTCTAGTGATGACGACGCAAAAATGTAATAGGCAAGTGCGCATGCGTCTCGCGTCCGCTCTCCCAATTTTGTTTACATCGTTCCATTTGAATTCTGTTAATTGGCACTCTTAGTGAGTTTAATCCCAGTCTGGATGGTCTTAAACAGGGCTGCGGTGCTGGTAAAGGATTATTGATGGCTATTTATGTTAGGGTGAAACCATCAAGTTCTTATGATTTCACGACCTGGAATTAAAGGCTGACTTTTGTAATTTTCTCATTACCTAAAGGCTTATCTTCTGGCGAGTTTATATTAACTTGAGTACTGCTTGAGTCTTCTTTCAAGTGTGTGTGTGTGTGTGTGTGTGTATGTGTGTGTGTGTGTGTGTGTGTGTGTGTGTGTGTGTGTGTGTGTGTGTGTGTGTGTGTGTGTGTGTGTACTCACCTATTTGTACTCTCCTATTTGTGCTTACAGGATCGAGCTTTGTCTCTGGATCCCACCTTTCCAGCCATCGGTAGTTTACAGCAATAACTCCTGTCCCATTTCCCTATCATACCTAATTTTAAAATTATGAATAGAGTTTGCTTCCACAACCTGCTCCTGAAGTGCATTCCATTTTTCCACTACTTAAACTTTTCCACTACTAAAACTTTTCCACTACTAAAAGAAAACTTCCTAACATCTCTGTGATTCAACTGAGTTTCCAGCTTCCACCCTTGTCCCCTTGTTCTGTTACTATTACGTGTGAACATTTCATCTGTTTCCACTTTGTCAATTCCCCTGAGTATTTTATATGTCCCTATCATATCTCCTCTCTCCCTTCTTTTCTCTAGTGTCGTAAGGTTCAGTTCCTTCTTGTGTTAAACATGTCATTATCTCTGAGTTCTCTGTTTTTTTCCTTTTTACTGTCTTTGAAATAAGTATTATTTGGTTCAGAGAGTTTATCCCAAACTGCCAAACATCTCTAGCGGTATCTCATGGTCTCGGAAACGCCGAGAGATCACACAGGCACAATTTCCAAACCCCCTTGAATAGAGACCTATTAAAAATATACACATTTTTCCTTTGCTTGAACATTCGAAAGAGTTAAAATGGCTACTGGACTTAAACAAGGAAAAATGCAAGGTTATAGGTTTACGATTTAGAGACAACCCGTCTCTGTCAGGATGAAATTAATCCCTGCATCACCAAAAAGTTGACAATCCTTAGTGGGGACTCAATCCCACAAGGATAATAGCAGCAATGTACTTCTAACTAGCAAGATGAGTTGACTGGTCTATTTCAACACTCAAATCAAGTTGACTATTGTGTATAACCATCAAGATGAATTGACTGTCCTGAATAAGACAGAAGTTGCATTTAATCCATCAAACACACAAGCAAAGTCGACCTGCGACTTAGCAAGCAAGAGGCCTCGCTTGTACAATAAACATCAGTACCTCAAGACTCCGTTGTTCGCTTCCTTTGAACAAAATGAATAATATTTTCACGTGACCTTAAATGTACTCTCTTAACAATGGCAATTTATAAATTTTCTCCGAGATGTTGAAACTCTTATGAGCCATCACTTAGGGATTTTATTTGATTTAGTTTGCTTGTGGTTAGTTAAATTATTTAGCAAAAACACTAGTGGGGGGAGGCGTTTATGTTAGGAGATATTTGCTTTTGTTCCGGGAAGGTGTTTGTTGTACTGTGTATGGTGAGGGGTGGTGATGGATGGTGGTGGTGGTATGGTAGTTGTGGTTATGGGTGTATAACTGGTTGCTGCGGTGATTGGTGTAGTGGAGATGGGTGGTGGTTGTGGTGGTGGTTGTGGAGATGGGTGGTGGTTGTGGTGGAGCCTGTGGAGATGGGTGGTGGTTGTGGTGGAGGTTGTAGATATGGGTGGTGGCTGTGGAGCTCTAGAGTGACTGAATGGAAACCCGTCAAATGAAAGACAAAGAAAAAATATGTCCGGAATCCTTTACAGGGCCAATTTAACATTACGTACAAACCATATATTAATAATTATGCTGTAACTGACACAATAATACCAATCCTAATCATTCAATAACAACATACAGCAAGAGACACTGAAACCAAAACGTAGAATACATTAGATAAGAAATGATTACAGTTATCAGCAACTTAATGAAAGCTAATGTTGCCTTGTCCACAAACCTCTGAACACGAAGAAATATAAGAACACTGTGAGGGGGTTTTACGCTAGTTTTCCACTATTAGAAAGATATACAGCTTTATCAGAACATAGAGGCGAGACATTGAAGCCTGAATATGGTCAGAGTCGACCTTATTGCCTTCTCTTATTGGCCTGAAATGCCCCGGCCAAGACGCGACTTGAATCCACCTCGATCGCTTGTAATATTTCCCGACCATCAGATGCCTGTGAGAGATAAGAAGGTTTCGTCGTACGTCATAGTTGATATATATGGGTGCGTTTTGGAATGTCGGAGCTTCTTTTTGTGTGTACCTGTTCTGGCTGTGGGAGGGTGAATGGCAGTGGGTGAATGAGTGAGGGAGGGGTGATTGGGTGTGGGAGGGTGAATGATTATGTGAAAGATTGGGAGAGGAGAGAAATGTAAGAATTAGATCGTATTAGTGCATTTTTATGGATGATAAGGACAAGTGTACCGGAGCTGATACTATCCTTATCTATCATTCTAGTCTATCATTCTATCCCCTGTGATGATGACAGGGCTAGTGATACAGGGAGGGTTGACTATCCACTTTTGACGACTCTTTGATGGACCTGCCTGTAGTGGCATGCCTTGGGTTGTATGGCCTTTGCTGGCAGAACAATAATGTTTGGCCATTTCATTCTAAGTTATTAAACATTAAAATGAAATTAACAGTTAACCGTTTTCCATTTTAATTAATTTTATTTCTAATATGTTGACTAGCTGTCTGATCGTTACCAGGTTGTTGAAGAGCACTTTGGCTGTTATAAGGAGAGATGATGGATAGTTTTAGTTCTTAAGAATGTGCTGATGGCCTGTTAGGTGATTACCGAGTTATTCTTGGTGATTAACCGTTCTTGAGAGATTCAGTTGAAACAATAGTGATTCGTTCTGGGTAGTTACTGGAATGTCTTTGCATATATTTGTTCCTTGTCCAGTTGTTGTTGTTTCTTGATATTATGTTGTTGATTGGGAACTTGTTCCTTGACAGAATGTTGAGGACAAACTCTATTTGGTTGTTTGCGGGTTAATTATCTGTTAGTTAATTTGGAGGCTTGTTAGGCTTTTTTTTTAATTACGGGGATATCGATAGGTCATTAACTTGTTACTAGGCTGTGACCTGGTAGTCTAATCGTTAGTAAAGTCTCAAAAGCA
>NC_091182.1:28416808-28551808 GCF_040958095.1 Procambarus clarkii
TGCAATGACAAAATATATTAAACTGTGAAAATGCCTCGAAAGCTATAACTTGTCATATTTATGAATGGACCTTTTACCATCAAAGAATATGAAAATCATTGTGACCAAAAAATATGTTTAATATGCTCAAAATGAACAATGTGCTCCTGTCTGCTCTTGCACATTTACACGATATACGAGAATGGTTATAATATAATTAGCACTTAATTATACAAATGAATACAAAGTCTGCTATTGATGGGCAGACATTTGTCTCTCAGCAAGTTAATTAAATTGTAGTATAGTATTAATTGTTGTATTGTTGTATAGTATTAAATTGTAGTATAGATTGTGCATATTAGCCAAATGTTTTACATTTCTTAACTATGCATTTTTTGTATATGAAAAGTAAAATTTTAAATCATCTTGTAATTTTTGGGTAATCTGTATTGGCATATTTATAAATATATATAAACAATTATTTCTTACTCTTGCCATATTCAGAGAAAAATATGGATTAAAATAGAGCAACTTGCATTACTACTTTGTTAGCATTTGAAGATTAATGAGTTATTTGAAATGCAACAAAGAATAAATTTTTTTATGAACTTTAATAAAATATTATATGTTTCATCGCTCAAGTGTTCATACAATATACATACAATACATGTACAATATACAGCTGTATATTTTGTATGTATATTGTTGTACACTTCACATCTTCAGCAGTGTACACAACAATAAACCTATTACACGACAAATGGGTGTATAAATCTACAGCCCTATTTCCAAACAACAACCTACAACAGTTTATTTCTAAATCTAAATTATTCGTGTTTGTTCACACACATTGTTCCAGCACATCCCTTGGGTATGCTCGCCGAAGCCATGGCCAACCCCATAGACACATTCGTCAATTGTAATATACAGTGTTTATATAAGATTTGTCTCGATTATATTATTATTAATGTATATATTAAATGTATATTAAATATAATGTATATTATATATCAATGCAAATTAAATCTCAATATATATATTAAATATTAATGTATAATTCTCGATTCAATTAATATCAAGGTATATGATAATTTTGTGTATGGTGTTTTGGTTCTATTGGTAATTATTTGCGATGGAATTATGTGGGTGAAGCATTTAGAGAGGAGCGATTCGAACAGTTCGAAGCAGTGTTTTGAGACAAGCTTGATCATCAGTTGAGAGTCGTGTGCAAAGTGTTTTTTTTTCATTCGTAAACAAGTGACTCCTACTGGTTTTCTGAAGTGGGGGTGGGGGGGGGGAGGGGACGGTTGTTGTCGGCTTGATTAACGAGCATTGGGCCATTGTTTACGACGGTGTGTGAAAAGCAATTACACTGTTAAACAAATCAACATGTATCCGAGTCCTGTCATGTTGGATAATCAAATCGACGTCATCGGCAATAGCCATTTTTTGTATTTTTGATTGTTGCCGCCGGAGGCGGCTAGTTTATTGTGCACCCCATACTCATCCTGTGAGCGGTAGCGCAAAAACATTACAGAGGGCACAAAAGGTCTTTACCATTTCATCGTAAATCCAGGCGTCAAAAAAGGCCCATGTTGACGAATGAAAAATAATGAATGGGTATTTGGTTGTTAAACGATTTGGCTGGTCGTATTCCGGGGAACAGTCAGGATTAAAGACCTGCCCGAAACGCTATCCATGCTAGTGGCTTTACAAGAATGTAACAACCCATGGATAAATATTATAAAAAAAGGCTTGGTTTGGTAGGAACAGGTGCTGCCAAGCATTGGCCTATAGGCCTTCTGCAGCTTCCTATATTCTTACGTAAAGATATACTACAGATATATGATGATAATATTATACCTTTGGACATATCTGTGCAATAACAGATGACGCAAGCTTAGTGACCTACCAAAATCTTTCCCTCGATGTTCCTAATACTTTAGGATAGCATAATTTTTTTGGCTAGGTTAATTCCTCACACTATATGACGGAAGAACACTCCTGCTTGATGGGGTTCTGGGAGTTCTTCTACTCCCCAAGCCCGGCCTGAGGCCAGGCTCGACTTGTGAGAGTTTGGTCCACCAGGCTGTTGCTTGGAGCGGCCCGTTTTTTTTTTTTATTAACATATTAGGTACATCTGCATTAGTGCAGCTACCCTAGACTATATGAAGTGGAGTACAGTGTGTCAAAAAAGCTAACTAGGAGCGGCCCGCAGGCCCACATACTCACCACAGCCCGGCTGTGGTGGGTATATGGCCTTGTATGTATGTGTATGTGGTCACTCAATCACTACACAAGTCATATGTCGAAGTGAAGTGTCCCATTCTCGTGGAATAATTGTACCTACTCGCCGACCTTCCGAAGCACAGCTTGTTCCCCTAACCAGCAGTCTGCTTACAGGCGATGAGTCACAATAACGTGGCTAAAATATGTTGACCAGACCACACACTAGAAGGTGAAGGGACGACGACGTTTCGATCCGTCCAGGACCATTCTCAAGCCGATTGTGACATCTCAATTGTGACACAATCGACTTGAAAAATGGTCCAGTACGGACCGAAACGTCGTCGTCCCTTCACCTTCTAGTGTGTGGTCTGGTCAGCAGTCTGCTTCTTGCTGGCCAACACATGGGTGGTTAAACAGCTCATCCCAGTTGTACAGTTGACTAGAGCGCGTCTGGGAAAATCCCGGGCATAGGTTCGAACACTCATCAAGGCCCTTGTGGATTTGTTCAGCTCATTTCAGTGTTAGCTGTTGCTTACAAGCTAACAATTGTAAGCAAAATCGTCTTCCAGATCTGCTTGGGTGTCAGGTGAACACAAGAGAGTCGCTAAATAGCCTGATCCATGCAAGCGGACCTGCGCAATCTCAGACTTTCCGACCCAATATAATAGTAATCTAATAGCAATCTCGGGCTTACCGACCCAACGCCGGGTTAAAGGTGCTCAATTACAGTGGGCATTTAGCGAGTGAACTCGTTATCTCCGCTCGTTATCCTATCGAGTAGTAAATTTCCTTTTCTCAGTGATGAGGACGCGGGCGCTACCATCACGGTCTCCTGAACACTTCGCTTATAGATGGGACATTCAGCTCTCACCATTCAGTTCAAGAATGTCATGTTATGCGATGATGGAAATGTGGTTTCCATTGAGTACCACATTACCTCAAAAATTAAATTTTAAATATAAATAAATGGCTTTAGAAAGCCTCGATAAGCCACGTTGAAATGTACAGCATCACCCGTACATCAGTTGATTGCCAGTTGATAAACGGGACCAAGGAACCAGAGCTCAACCCCCTCAAGCACAAATAGGTGAGTACAACTAGGTGAATACACACACACACACACACACACACAATATTTAATTTATTTCTATTCAATAGTCTATCTCTCCTGACTTGAGTTTTATGCTAAGTTCGCACAAGCTTTTAAATACGAATAATTCACAGAACAAAGTTCAATTCGTTCAGAATTGGCAAGAACTCCTGAGTGTGTCAATGACGATAACGTATTGAACATTCTACGATCAAAGGCGCCGAAATTTACACATAAAAATTAATGAACTCGAACGCAAGAAAAATGATTTAAAATGCAAAAATAAAGATATAAAGAGATGGAGCAATATTTTAATTTTAGTATTTGCATACTATGTGTGTGTGTGTGTGTGTGTGTGTGTGTGTGTGTGTGTGTGTGTGTGTGTGTGTGTGTGTGTGTGTGGGCGGGCAATATGTATGGGCAGACACTTTTATTGATTTATTTTTTATTTATTTGTTATATTATTTTCTACCACAGACGTGGCCACACATTTGCAATGCTAATCTAGACGAATACATTTTCTTCTGTCATCCATGGACAGGGTTAGAGATCTGTTAAACATATAGTGCAGTGATTTATTGAACAATCAACCACAGAAGGTGATTGTAGTGCTTTAAAAATGCTAATCAAACCTACATCCATAAATACACAGACTTACGTTTGTCCTACATGAACAGTGTTTCGAAGTATCTTTTACATAGTGTTATTAATGTGCGTTTACAAAGGTGAATTGTACTGTGTGTGTAGGGAGCCATTGTGTGTGTGTGTGTGTAGGGAGCCATTGTGTGTGTGTGTGTGTGTAGGGAGCCATTGTGTGTGTGTGTGTGTGTGTGTGTGTGTGTGTGTAGGGAGCCATTGTGTGTGTGTGTGTGTGTGTAGGGAGCCATTGTGTGTGTGTGTAGGGAGCCATTGTGTGTGTGTGTGTGTGTGTGTGTGTGTGTGTGTGTGTGTGTGTGTGTGTGTGTGTGTGTGTGTGTGTAGGGAGCCATTGTGTGTGTGTGTGTGTATAGGGAGCCATTGTGTGTGTGTGTGTGTGTGTGTGTGTGTGTGTGTGTGTGTGTGTGTGTGTGTGTGTGTGTGTGTGTGTGTGTGTGTGTGTGTATAGGGAGCGTTCGTGTGTTTTGAGTGTAAACAGAAAAGTGCAAGGGCTGGTTCCCTATTACCAAAATAGATAGCAGTCCATCCCTCCTACTATGATTGTAGCTGGATATTGTGAGTGTAGGTAGATGCTGATAATGCAAAATAGGGGGGATTGTAAGTGGGTATTGTAACTATGGGTGGAACAAGCTAGTGTAGGCTGAAATGGAGATGTGGTGGTGGTGGTGACCATTTTGGACATCGGTAGGCATATTGGACGTTGAGTATTATAAAAATACTGAGAATAGTTTCTGTTGACACATTTGGTACCTCATAGGCGCGCCAGCATACGTAAGTTTGACGTACACAGCCTCCACTGTCCGACATATCTCGAAGCTGTCCTCGCATTAACCTATTTCCCCATTTACATTTCGGTGGTCGTCCTTGTTTAGTTAACCGAGTTTCGTTGATTAAATTGAGGATTTGCTTCGTTAGTTTACTGTGTGTGAGATTATTCGATCAGCTGCCGATGACGTGGATTGAAGTAGTCGTCTACACGTCCAGCCACGTCCAGACAGTTGGACGTAGCTGCCAACAAGGCAATTTTAGTGGCAATACGTCAGTGGACGCATTCAAGAGCCGCTGTGTGAACCATGAGGGCTACATGCATGACCTAAGGAGTTTGTGGCAAGATTTTCTCAACCAGTCAGTATTGAGGCTGTAGTCTCTGGGGGATGTAGACTCTCATGGTGTAGCCTCAGAGTAAATCGTGTTATCCAGAAGATCACGATTCATTGCACGACTACAAGCTGCTTCCTGGGGGTGGAGGCCTGGTCGAGGACCGGGCCGCGGGGACACTAAAAAGCCCCGAAATCATCTCAAGATAACCTCAAGAAGTTCCCCCCCCCCCCCCCACCCCAAGTTAGCTAGGTAAGTAGTCATTCTGGCAAAGGATAGTGGAGGTGGCAAGGACTTTTGCCCGCGGGATGCAACAGTAAAAGAGAGAATCACAGGGGCGCTTGTTCGTGTCGACTGAAGAATCCCACTGAATCCGCCCCAAGTTGTTATGAAAGCATATGAGAGAACAGAGAATGGTAACAAGCTGTATCCAGAGCGAGACACTAGGGTCAGGACAGGGTAATACGTCGATAATCTGAAGACGGTGACCTATGTTTCCGCTTGACCAATTCGGAGCCAGCAAGGTCAAAGGTCATCACGCGTTCGTAGGGACTGTTACTGGGGAGATACGAGGAGAGTGTAGGCTCTTACGGAACACTTTGAGATTTCACCAGATACGAACAATGATTTGAATTACTCCAAGAATAACAAATGCCAGGGGCCAGGAGCTGGAGTCAGCAGTGCTAAAGCAACTTTTTCTGTTCAACCTGTCCTCAGACCAAGTCCATTCCATCCAGCGGTAGACCGCAAAGGTGCATTCATCAATTTTAAAATGCCGTTCATTCAAAACAGAACTTTTCTCATATATACATGAATTTTACTATGTATTAGCATATTGTGCATATTTAGGCACAGGTTAGGTTAGGTTTGGTGTTTAGGTTCTGTTGCCAATTATTTGTAGTACGTGGGTGAAGCATTTACAGCGTGGTGGTTCGAACACAAGTCGTCAGTGAATCACTTGTTCCGGAAGTGTTCGGACGTCATTAGTTGTGAGTCGTGTGTAAACCGTTTTTCAATCATAAACAGTTGGGGTTTGGCGGGTGCATGGAATGGACTTTAGTTTAAGAGGACGGACTGTACTATTTCCTGGAAATTTCATTGGTTAATGCTTTCTATGAAGGCTCACGTAGTGCTCCATGTTCCTTTTTATTTTAAAAAGAAAGAACCCATGTTCCTATTCGTTAGATATTGAAAATGAACACGGGTTCAAAATATCAATATTTATGAGTCTAGGCCGCATACATAAGTACTTTACTTACTTTACTTTACATAAGTAAAACCTCGACTTTAGACCTTATTTATGAGATCAAATGTCCGGGAAGTAAAAGAAAATATAAAAATCGGTAAAATATTTGTTGGTTAATCAGTGGTTTTCTCAGTGGTTAATCAGCGGTGCAAATCATCATAAAAAGTGATGATTTGCATTTAGATAGTAGTAGTAATGTCTAAAATTTGATGATCACACATTGCAATGATTAATACGCGCTTGTTAATATGTGTATTTGTAAGTGGTGTCAACATTGTTCATAAAATGAGAAAAAAAGGTGATGAAATAACAAGTCATCCCTTGATGAATCAGTATGATCCTGGAATACGATCCTCTAACGAGATCCTAAAATGCAATCTTAGAAAGCGTCCTCATAGAATCCGATTCCGGGACGCTATTGTGGCAAGCGATCCTGACACGTTATCCTAAAAAACGATCTTAAAATGCTATCTTAGAACGTGATCCTCAATTGCAATTCTACAAAACTACCCTAGAAAGAGAACCTTGAACGCGACCCTGTAATGCCATCTCCAAAACTACTTTCGTGGAACGCTATCCCGGAATGCTATCGTAGAACGCTATCCCGGAACGCTATCCCGAAATGAATACTATAATCGTGTTTGGTGTAATTGTGGAGATAGAAGCCAGAAGATAACTGGCTATCATACTGGATATCTGGAGGATAAAAACCCGAAATACTTCCCTGCTTCGGGATAAGAAGTATCCCAGAGTATCCCTTCCCATTCTTCCCATCCTTCCGGGAAGGGAAGGAAGAGCTGGGCTTGAACGCCAGGCAGTTGAGGGTTGAGGCTCCGACCACCAATTCCACGTCAATTGCTATCATTAGCGTTTGTGGGATGTTGAAGGGATCTTCAACGAAACCTTTAGTGTGTTAAGTGAATAATTAAGCACAGTGTTAAGTGAATAACTAAGCACAGTGTTAAGTGAATAACTGTGAGCGGAGAGATTGTAACAGGGGGCAATTAGTCAATAAATAAGAATCACCAGAAGTCCGACAGACGCTAAGCTCTTCAACGCGTTTATGAAATGAAAATTCTTGCCCAGGTCGCAAGAATTCGAGTTAAACGAGTCTAGGTACACTTAAGGTTCCGGGCACCCGGGTTCTACTACAGTTAGTCCGGCTGGTTATGACTGTTTAATTTGATTGGTGCGATATTGGTAAATTATGTCATTAAACCTATTTACCTCCACTAGGAACTCCGGTTATGTGATGGGATACTGATTATCTAGATTTTCTAATCATAGGATTTGGTTAGATTGCAGACGAGGAGTCACAATAACGTGGCTGAAGTATGTTGACCAATCCATACATAAAGTCATACATACGTATGACTTTAGTCATACATACATACGTCCCATACATTTACGTCGTCCGTAAATGAAGGGACGACGACGTTTCGGTCCGTCCTGGACCATTCTCAAGTCGATTGTGAATGGTCCAGGACGGACCAAAACGTCGCTGTCCCTTCATTTTCTAGTGTGTGGTCTGGTCAATATTTGGTTAGGTTGGTTGCTTGCGTTCGTAATTTGTTCTGGTTAGGTAGAAAAGATTAGGTAAAGAAAATCCAGTCAAAAGAAAGGTTAATTTTTTTGTTTGTTTACGGTGTGATAAATATAGAGAAGGAGCTGGCCAGATATTCTTGTAAGTCTGATATTCGTATACGAGCTGCGTCAATGCCTGTCAGCCTTTCAACTTTGTTACTGAAAATTATGACACTTTTTATGTCAAGTATTGATCATGTATACGTGTTTCAAAGTTGTGTTGATCTCTGACGATGGCAGAGAGGAACTGTTTCTATCGTTAGGGTCAAATTAGGACCCGAATCAGGTGCCCTACACCTGCCCTGGAATAATCAGGGCCCCCAGCCACCACGAGGGGAAGGCTGGTGGCTCCATTCCTACTGGTACACTGCTTAAATATTCCGATGTATATACCATCGATTTACCCTCGACTTTGCCAGAATTATCTGCTCGTACGGTCGCCCGCTGGTACGATGTTCATTAACAGAACACGAGCCATTTTACAATGTTCATCAAAAGAACACGAACTCTAATAGAAGTCCCATTTATTCGCCGCTTGTTATCTCACATTGTACGGACCATGAACGAAAAGGGTATACACCCAATTTGTCTTTCAATTTTATTGGGTGATACAATCGGGATTATGTGTAAGTGTTGACTAATGTTCATTTGCAAATATAACTAACACGGGCAGCAGCTAATTGCGCGCCGGCAGCAGAGAACGATCTTAACGAGTGTGGTTCGCCACGAGGCTTAAGAGAGAGAGAGAGAGAGAGAGAGAGAGAGAGAGAGAGAGAGAGAGAGAGAGAGAGAGAGAGAGAGAGAGAGAGAGAGAGAGAGAGAGAGACAAGGTTTTAAACTAGACGTTGGTCGTGTTTATTCAGATAATGTCCACTCCTTAATGGTTGCATCTTTCATAGCCGGACCCAGCAACAGGTTAATCATTAGGATTATTTTTTTTTTTTAATATACATTTTCCTCGTATATTTTCGCCCATTTGTTTGCCGATTTTATTGTTAATTCTTCACTATTAACGTAAGTTCAATGATACATTGGTAATTAAATATTTATATTTAATTATTTAGGTATAATGTGTATATATGTATTTTTTCAATCTTATTAAATATTTTTAAATATTGTGAATAAATCAGTTATTTAATTTTCTTATTTTGTAATGTTCCCGTGTTCGTAACTTTCTCAGCTAACGTCTCCCTGTGTTCGTATCTCTCTCAGCTAACGTGGTACCTGTGGCATCTCTTGGCTCCCCTCCCCCCCCCCCCCCCCCCTCTTCTCGAAGTTTACAAGAGTGTACCAAAGACCGCGTGAGAGAGTAAACCTGGTGTTTACTCTCCCTACCTGTGATAAATTCAAAACATAAGATGAATTTCAGCCGTATTTGAGTGGCTTCGGGGCAATCTTCAAATATTTTACAACTTAAACAAAAATAAAAATGAAAAATAAACATTTGGCGAAATTTTAATTCTATTTTTATTCTCGTTTATATCAAATTATTTAAATACATTTGTAAAATTCTCAAGTGCAATTAAACTTTTTTGCCCATTATATACCAGTAAATATCAACGGATTACAAAATTTTTTACATTTTGCAATATTTCAATATTTTTATTGGCTAATTTGTTAAACTGATCTTATCTTGAGGTTATCTTGAGACGATTTCGGAGCTTTAGTGTCCCCGAGGCCCTGTCCTCGACCAGGCCTCCACCCCCAGGAAGCAGCCCGTGACAGCTGACTAACACCCAGGTACCTATTTTACTGCTAGGTAACAGGGGCACAGGGTGAAAGAAACTCTGCCCATTGTTTCTCGCCGGTGCCTGGGATCGAACCCAGGACCACAGGATCACAAGTCCAGTGTGCTGTCCGCTCGGCCGATCGACTCTGATGGCTGACTTTTGAACCTGTACTATTAATTAATAGCCCAGGTAAGTTCATCTTTAATAAAATGACAATCGAACAACTATTTCGTAGCCTCTAATCATTTTCTATGCAAGATATATATGTTTTGTTTATTTGTTAATGAAGTAGTAATATTGTCTCTTCTGCTCGTATTAAAAATACACATTCAAATGCAGAATTTAATCTCAATTTGTCGCTCGTTACCACAGCGTAACGAGGCCCTTACTTCCCTGACCTGGTCAGTCTTTCTCTCGCTCCAACCCGTTCTCGCACTTTCTTTCAGTCAATATTGACTTATTAAATTAGTGCATATGTGACATACTAATTTATTGTGAATATTATAGTTTACCTTGAAAAGCTTCATAGAAAACACTGACCATGCCTAACCTTCTTTGTATGTTAAGATAAGCATCTTATTGCTTCGTAATTACAATTATTACTTAACCTATACCTATAATAGGTTAAGTAATAATTGTAATTACGAAACAATAAGATGCTTATCTTAACATACTAAGAAGGTTAGGTAAGGTCGGTGTTTTCTATGAAGCTTTTCAAGGTAAACTAAAATATTCACAATAAATTAGTATGTCACATATGCACATATTTAATAAGTCAATATTGACTATACGAAAGTGCGAGAACGGATTGCTCGCTCCAGGTCAGCAGTCAATAGGGAGCCACGGACAGCGAGCCGCAATAATCATCGTTCAACTACCTCGTTGAACCCACGCACAAACGACGCTATCATCTTAAGTGAAAGCCAGGAGCATCGACCTCTTAATCCCTTTCAAGCGGCTGAAAACGCTAATTTGTCCTCTTACTCGCGAGGTTAATGTCATTATTTGAGAAATCTGACCGAATGATCAGAAAACTTATTATAAGCACATGAGTCCCCCTGTTTGGCCAGAGACCACCCGAAGGGAGGTGCGCAACACGATCGGGATGGTATCTGTCAGCGGCAGGAGGCCCTCCTGCTGCGGAAGCGGTTGGGGAGTACAGACCTCTTGTCACATCGCCAGCACTCACAACCTCCCGTTCTTTGAGAGCCTTCTGTTGTTCCTCCAGCGTATATATATATATATATATATATATATATATATATATATATCTATTCAACTTGTGACAAGCAGCCTTGTACCCTGTATGTAATCAATATTGTAACTTTTTTTTGTGCAATGACATTTATATATATATATATATATATATATATATATATATATATATATATATATATATATATATATATATATATATATATATATATATCACAATTTGTTCCCGAGCGCGCATGCGTCCTGGGCTCTTCATGCTCAGGCTGTTGGGTCATTACGCGTATATTATCTGTTCTCTAACCTTCATTTTCCAATTTGTTCCACCTGTTTCGACTATATGTTGTCGGTCGACCTGCTTCGACCTTTGGTTCTTCACTGTTTCCCGAACTGCTCGAGGCGGCGTGACCTACGGCTTCCTCACCTCTAAACTAATTTAGGTTTCATATTGAGTTCTAAAATCAGTGTCTCCCTGGTATAGATACAGAGCCTGAGAGGGCTAAGAGGGCTTTATAGCCGGCGGCTTTGAAAAGTCGCCGGCTTCCTGTCCTCGTCAAGGCCACTAGAATGTTAGTGCCCCCTCACTGTATATTCCGGTCATTTCGAGTGTAGACTTGAGTGCATACACAAGTGTATACACTCAAATGTTCTCTTTGATCAATGTTTAATTTGCTACACTTACTCCAAACTAAGTTTGTCTTAATATTTAACCCAAGAGTTAATGGTACTGAGATGAACTAGCATCAAAGGCGTAACACATGTAAAGTCCTGTGTATAGTTAAACTGTGCAGGTGTGACGCAGGGTGTGGACGTAACAAAAGCAACTACTGGAAGCTCCATTACCAAATAATTTTTTGTTTAATAGTTTACACAGCATATGACCCAGTCCCTCATCTCCTCAATTGCTTTGTTTATAGTTCCACTCTCTCTCATGCCAAGATAGCGCTTATCGACCATATGGTCCCCTTCATATTCAGCCTTGTACACTCTGCTAAATGGTCCTCAGGAATCCTTGTGGTATGTTCATGACTCATGAGTATACTCTCATACACTCACTCCACCACTCCAAATTTCAATACTCTTTACATACCGTCTCTATTGCATTTGCTTGCTTTATTTCCATGCTAATATTCCTTTCTAACTTAATATTCAGCAAATTATTCAACTTGTCAGGTTAATTTCAGTCTTATCCTACGTGATAACTCATCCCAAGTTAGCAGTGATTTTTTAGGACGTCACAAAATGTCTAATATAAACATACGTGTATTGTTAAAACGATGCTTATAGCAGCATCATCTCTCAAAGTGGCGAGTGATCTGCACTCAACCACCTACTGCTTAATTGATACATACATGGCTGACGAGGAGACACAATAACGTGGCTGAAATATATTGACCAAACCACACACTTGAAAATGAAGGGACGACGACGTTTCGGTCCGTCCTGGACCATTCTCAAGTCGTTTATGAATGGTCCAGGACGGACCGAAACATCGTCGTTTCTCCACTTTCTAGTATGTGGTCTGGTCAACAACACATGGATGGAGACGTCACCAGGCCGTCGTGGCATCCCAGACCACAGACCCGACCCCTGACACCAAGGAGACTATCAAGAACACTATAAAAACACACATTACTTCGCTCAACTAACAGGACGTCTTACAGAAGCTCGCTGCTCAGACTGAACCATCCCAAGCGAGGGACGATATATAATATACTTTCGACTTGAGAATGGTCCAGGTCCTTCACCTTCTAGTGTGTGGTCTGGTCAACATATACTTTGCCTCTTGGGGGGGCTGCATGGTTTGTGTCACAGGAGCCACACATCGTAATATGTGGGTGTCCCGACTGCTGTCACACTCCGCCACAGAGCATAGAACACACTTCCAACTGCAGTTCTTTGCCCTACAGCTGTCAAGAGCTGCTCCTTGAGGAGTGATGAGGGTGGGCAGGAGATAATGCGTGTGAGTGCATAATGATATTCTCTTTTGATTGAAGTGATTCCAATGAGAAATGCACCCTATAAGGAGCATATTTATGAGAACACATCATAGAGGTGACGTTTAGATCAGGGAATACGTCGAGACAACATGATAAATCAAATTAGAATTAGAATAATCGATAACTTTCCTCTTCTAAATTTAAAAGCCTGTTTACATTGCCATAGACAATGGACTTGTGGCGAAAGGCAAATCAGAATTTCTGAATTAATTCTAATTGGGGGTTCTAGAGTCATGCCAACACTCGCACAAAATATTGTGATTACGAACGAGTTTGTGTGTGTCTGTGTGTCTGAGTGTCTGTGTGTCTGTGTGTCTGTGTGTCTGAGTGTCTGTGTGTCTGTGTGTCTGTGTGTCTGAGTGTCTGTGTGTCTGTGTCTGTGTGTCTGAGTGTCTGTGTGTCTGTGTCTGTGTGTCTGTGTGTCTGAGTGTCTGAGTGTCTGTGTGTCTGTGTGTCTGTGTGTCTGAGTGTCTGTGTGTCTGTGTGTCTGTGTGTCTGAGTGTCTGTGTGTCTGTGTGTCTGAGTGTCTGAGTGTCTGTGTGTCTGTGTGTCTGTGTGTCTGAGTGTCTGTGTGTCTGAGTGTCTGTGTGTCTGTGTGTCTGAGTGTCTGAGTGTCTGTGTGTCTGAGTGTCTGTATGTCTGTGTGTCTGTGTATCTTCATTCATTTCTTGGTAATCTGCCTCTTCATGCGTGTGAGAGTCGCGGTAATGTTCATTTGATGAACAGTGAACAGACCATTCACTAGCGTAACTAGCTCACCAAAACTGTATCTTGATTAGCCAAAAGTATCTGCAGGATGGGGGGTGGGGGGTGGGGGGGTGGGGGGAAGGTTATATCTCGTTACAGCAGCAGATATACATTTAAATTCAATCGAAGTTCAGTTGAAGTTAATTTCAATCGAAGTTAACTGTTCGCCTCTGTTCGCGCAGCAGTTATTGGGGATCTGGTTGTAAACCTTTTGGTAGATCGAGTGCCATAGAAACTAGAAGGGTAAAATTTGCTATGAACTATGGCACGGAAAAGCTTGAACCCTGCTAACGGTTGTATGTGTTTGTGTGTGTGTGTGTGTGTGTGTGTGTGTGTGTGTGTGTGTGTGTGTGTGTGTGTGTGTGTGTGTGTGTGTGTGTGTGTGTGTGTGTGCATACTCACCTAATTGTGCTTGCAGGGGTTGAGCTTTGGCTCTTTGGGCCCGCCTCTCAACTGTCAATCAACTGGTGTACAGATTCCTGAGCTTACTGGGCTCTATTGTGTGTGTGTGTGTGTGTGTGTGTGTGTGTGTGTGTGTGTGTGTGTGTGTGTGTGTCTGTCTGTCTCTCAGTCTGTCTCAGCCCTCTTTCCAACTGCTAAATTCCACCCTCCACCTCTCCCACGTCTCTCTCTCTCTTTCTCTCTCTCTCCCTCTCTCTCTCTCTCTCTTTCTCTCTCTCTCCCTCTCTCTCTCTCTCTCTTTCTCTCACACACACTCTCTGCTACTATCAGCTCCTATTCCACTCTACAGTTACCCATTTCTCATCCTGCTCCCACCAACACTAACACCGTATCACAAATCCCCACGTCTGAATCCCAAACAACTATAGTGCCTCCACTTACAATATTTAACCAAAAAAACCCACAAGAATCCCCCAAAAATACATTATATCAATCTAAAGCTTATGAACAACAAGAGAAATCCGTAGCAGGTCGAGCAAGATATTAATATGGGAGGAGGAAGAACCACTACGTCTATCGTGGACCCCGTCACAAGCCTCAGAGGTGGGAGGGAGAGAGGTCAAAGGTCAATGAGAGACAATTTAGCTGTCAAGGCAGGCCTAAGAGGGCGATATATTACACACACCGCAAGCCAGGTTGCTTACGTCCCAATGGGATCAGAATGGTAATGTATTTTATTAATATTTTCTGCATTGCAAGGGGGGCTCCTACGGCCGTCTGTGTTCTCATTATGCTTTGGTGACTCAGGTGTTTGTGCTATGGTTTGTGTTGTTTTGTGAGTTTTGTTTGTGTTTGTGAGGTGTTTGTGATGGTGAGAGTCAGTAGTGGGGCTGGCGTGTCTAGCAGGAATGACTCGTGTTCGGTTCTGGGTGACTTGGATTGTTTGGTTAGTATCTTTATTTACTTCAATCTCCTCTTTCTTCTGGCTCGTCATATGATATCATTCCTCTTTCTCTCTCTCTCTCTCTCTCTCTCTCTCTCTCTCTCTCTCTCTCTCTCTCTCTCTCTCTCTCTCTCTCTCTCTCTCTCTGGTTCTCTCTCCACATGTCATCCCCAATCACCTCGAACTATCTATCAACACCACCACGACTACGTTAATCAACACACCAGCACGGCCACTACCACCATCTCGTTAACTATCACCACGACCAAGACAACCACACCACGTCAATATCCGTCACAACGACAGGAACTACCACGTCAACCACCGTCATCATGTCAACAATAACCACGTTTGGAACTACCACCACCCCCTTACAACCACGTCAACACCACTTAAACCTTATTAACCACCAACACCACCACCAGGTCAGCATCAATCTCTACCACATCAATCATTTGCCCCCAAATATTATCAACTACCACACCAATCACCCAATCAACAGCCATCGTCATGAAAACAGCCACAACTACCACCACCACCTCAACAACCTCTACCATATCAACAATCACTACCACGTCAAAAACCACCATTATGCTAAACTTTCAGAACCACACCACCATCCACCACGTAACAACCACATCATCAACCACCATCCACCACGTAACAACCACATCATCAACCACCATCCACTACGTAACAACCACATCATCAACCACCATCCACCACGTAACAACCACATCATCAACCACCATCCACTACGTAACAACCACATCATCAACCACCATCCACTACGTAACAACCACATCATCAACCACCATCCACCACGTAACAACCACATCATCAACCACCACCACAATAACCACTCATCCACACTATATTCTGGGGAGAGCATTACCATACTTGGCAAATATTTCTCGTGTCAAAAGAGAGATTTTTCGACATTTTCATAAATATAAAAACGCAAGATGTATATTTTGATATATGTTATATACACAGATAATTGTTACATTAAAAAAAATTATACTAAGCTGACATTGTGGATGTTTATTAGCCTCTGGAGGGTTATTAAGGCCTCCACAATAGCTAACATACCACCCTATAGGAATTCAATGGTCTTACAAATAGTTTAAGACACAACTCTAAGTTGTGTACACCAACACGTGGTGTACACATGTCTGTGTGCACATATCCCGCACATGTTTTTCGCACATATATCTGTACATCAGTACTATTTTGAGCATGGAAGGAGTATAATATTTTGCACCCCAATGAGCCATCGGGAAGTAACCTATTCTCCCGATAAGAAAAAGCACCAATTTGATATGAATTGGCTAAAGCTATTGATGCTTATCATCAACCAGTCCTCAAGCTGTGTTTGTCCCAATCACTTGGATCATGAGGTATATTAGCTGTACGATAAGAACAATCTTGTTTTTTGTTCAGGTATAAAATGAAAATACCTGAACATTTAGATGGTACATGCGTGAACATGGGCGTCGTAGCTCACACGTGCTGAGGCACAATGGTCAGCCTGTAGGCGGTTCACAACTGAAAGGTCCCGGGGTCGCATCCCATTTGCAGGACGAAGGCGTTTGTCCACGTTTCCTTTCACGTGAGGTCTCAGTCCACCTAGCACCAAATTGGTACCCCGGGATCTACGCAGCTATTGTGGCTGCCTACGTGCTGTGACTCGTACGTCAGGCTGCGAGCAGCCACGTCCAACAGCCTGGTTGATCAGTCCGGCAACCAGGAGGCCTGGTCGACGACCGGGCCGCGGGGACGCTAAGCCCCGGAAGCACCTCAAGGTAACCTCAAGGTAGCCTATAGATCCCTAGATTAACCATCTTGTTAAAGGTTAGTAATTGACCTCAGAGGAAAACCTCAGTAAACCCGAGAAGCTCCTTGACCACCAACAAGGTAAACCACACTTTTATTTATTTATTTATTTATTTATTTATTTATTTATTTATTTATTTATTTATTTATATACAAGAAGGTACATTGGGTTTGTGAGAATACATAGCATAGTATTTACAATCTTCTAAAGCCACTAGTACGCGCAGCGTTTCGGGCAGGTCCTTAATCTAACAGATAATTTTCAGTAGGTAAATTCTAGCAGAATTAATAAAATGATAACAGATAAATTGTAAGGAAAAAAATGAGATGAGAGAGATTAGTAAGTATATTAAAGCACATTGGTATATTCAAGCTCTGATTGATTACATTGACAGCTTGATTGGTAATTTGATTGGTAAACTTAAACCTTTAAAATTAACGTGACCAACGCCTTAGCCTTAACGTGGAAAATCTTTAAAAGGTTGAATGTCTTAACCTACATAAGAAAAAAACATTAACTGAAGTGAGAGCCACAGATAACGATACTAGATTAATCTAATGAGGAGTCATGGATGCCCTAAGTGCAATTCAAAATTCTCAGACTCCTTGACTTTCACCATCGGCAAATGTAAGGAATATTTTGGATAATTTGGGAAGGAGGAATTCAATAGGCTTCTCCTGATTCTGCCGAATAATACTCGTTGGTCTGATTTCATTCTGAAAGCCGCAAGCAGTAACAGCCTGGTTGAATGGTGATTGAAAGAGTGACCTAGTCTCAATAGACAGGCTACGACAAACTTTCGAAACGGACCACAGGCAAATGAAAGGTACTTAACCAATCTACTGTACTTTCAACTTCTACTTCTGCTTATCTGTTTCTACTTATGCAATATCTTATACAATTGCAGATAGTATTTACCTTTTATCTCCGTTATTAACTGCCTTTCAACCCTAACTATCAACCCTAACTATCTATCTCTAACTACCTTTCACTAACCCTATCTTCCACAAAACCGAACTACTTTCCACCACTAATAACAACTTTTCACTGGGCATAATTACCTTTCACCACCCATAACTACCTTTCACCACCCATAACTACCTTCCACGACCCACAACTACCATCTACCAACTATCCGTCCCATCCCAAGTCCTAATCCTGATCCCATCCAAGTGCTATATAGTCGTAATGGCTTGGTGCTTTCCCCCTGTTAGCTTCCTTCCCTACCCGTAACTACCACTTCATCCACCACCCATAACTACCTTCCACAACCCCCAATCTAACTATCATCACCCCTCCCCCTAACTACCCTTCCCACCATTGGTAAACCCCTCAACCACCCAGAACCAACCCACGCACCCGCAAACTACCTTAGAAACTACATTCCACCCACCTGACCAACAGGGTTCAAGTCTAGTCACCCCCACTTCCATATTTAACTCCCTCAGGACCACGCCCAACCCAGTCGCTGGTGTAACTGTCATGCTTGCTACCAGTTACTTTCAACTGGCACACACACACACACACACACACACACACACAGTCTCTCCTGTCTTTATTCCTCCACAGAGGAACAAAAAATTAGTCCTCTATTGTCGCCTGTCCAGAGCGCTCAAAATTTATTGACACACTCGGTAGAATAAAAAAATTACAATACACACCGTCATTAAAAAAAAACATACATGATAGAGGCAAGGAAGCAAGCAAGCACACACACACACACACACACACACACAGGTTGGGAGGCGGGACCAAAGAGCCAGAGCTCAACCCCCGCAAACACAACTAGGTGAGTACATACACACACACACACACTCACTCACACACACACACACACACACACACACACACACACACACACACACACACACACACACACACTTGTTTGACGACGCCAAAATTATGAGAAGGATTAAGACAGAGGAGGACTGTTTGAGGCTTCAAGAAGACCTAGACAAGCTGAAGGAATGGTCGAACAAATGGTTGTTAGAGTTTAACCCAACCAAATGTAATGTAATGAAGATAGGTGTAGGGAGCAGGAGGCCAGATACAAGGTATCATCTGGGAGAGGAAATTCTTCAGGAGTCAGAGAAGGAAAAAGACTTGGGGGTTGATATCACGCCAGACCTGTCTCCTGCAGCACATATCAAGCGGATAACATCAGCGGCATATGCCAGGCTGGCCAACATACGAACGGCATTCAGAAACTTGTGTAAAGAATCATTCAGAACTTTGTATACCACATATGTCAGGCCAATCCTGGAGTATGCAGCCCCAGCATGGAGTCCATATCTAGTCAAGGATAAGACTAAACTGGAAAAGGTTCAAAGGTTTGCCACCAGACTAGTACCCGAGCTGAGAGGTATGAGCTACGAGGAGAGACTACGGGAATTAAACCTCACTTCGCTGGAAGACAGAAGAGTTAGGGGGGACATGATCACCACATTCAAGATTCTGAAGGGGATTGATAGGGTAGATAAAGACAGTCTATTTAACACAAGGGGAACACGCACAAGGGGACACAGGTGGAAACTGAGTGCCCAAATGAGCCACAGAGATATTAGAAAGAACTTTTTTAGTGTCAGAGTGGTTGACAAATGGAATGCATTAGGAAGTGATGTGGTGGAGGCTGACTCCATACACAGTTTCAAGTGTAGATATGACAGAGTCCGATAGGCTCATGAATCTGTACACCTGTTGATTGACGGTTGAGAGGCGGGACCAAAGAGCCAGAGCTCAACCCCCGCAAACACAACTAGGTGAGTACAACTAGGTGAGTACACACACACACACACACACAGGTTGGGAGGCGGGACCAAAGAGCCAGAGCTCAACCCCCGCAAACACACCTAGGTGAGTACTTATCTACATCTGTGTGTATTCGAGTTACGAATGTTCAATGCATCTCTGGTTTGTTTTTTCATTCACTACACGATTTTAATTCTACATTTTCTACTACCTTTTAGTAGATTCTACTAAATCTTTCTACCTTTTATATATTTCTCATCCGTCAAGCAGCCGTCGAGAGTGAGAAATATTTAAGTGCCCGTTGGTCCCAGGCATTCATTAACCACGCTCGGCCCGGACCCACGACCCGAAAAAAAGAGAGTCCAGTGTGGGGGGGGTCAACTGACGGCCAGTTACTCCTTATAAACATTAATCCGGATTGATTTAAAATGCATTCAGGATTCATCGGGGATTTACCGTGCTCTCGCCGAGAAATTAATCTCTGCAACTGTATTTGAAGAGTTATTGCCTGTTACATATTTCTTTTATCTATGATTGGATGTAACTGAGATTAAAAATTCATCCGAGTAGTTACCCCAAGGCATTTTAAAAGAGACTATATTGATCTCTTAATTATCGAACCTAACCACTTGGGGTGGACGGTAGAGCGACGGTCTCGCTTCATGCAGGTCGGTGTCCTATCCCCGACCGTCCAAGTGGTTGGGCACCATTCCTTGTACCTCCGTCCCATCTCAAATCCTTATCCTGACCCCTTTCCCACTGCTATATAGTCGTGATGGCTTGGCGCTTTCCCTTCATAGTTCGCTCATTCATTCTTAATTATCGGTATCTAACAAGCGCCAGCATTTCAACAGGCATCAATGTATGCAAAGGTATATATATATATATATATATATATATATATATATATATATATATATATATATATATATATATATATATATATATATATATATATATATATATATATATATATGTCGTACCTAGTAGCCAGAACGCACTTCTCAGCCTACAATTCAGGGCCCGATTTGCCTAATAAGCCAAGTTTTCCTATATTAATATATTTTCCCAAATTTTTTTCTTATGAAATGATAAAGCTACCCATTTCATTATGTATGAGGTCAATTTTTTTTTATTCGAGTTAAAATTAACGTAGATATATGACCGAACCTAACCAACCCTACCTAACCTAACCTATCTTTATGGGTCAGGTTAGGTTTGGTAGCCGAAAAAGCTAGGTTTGGTTAGGTTAGGTAGTCGAAAAACAATTAATTCATGAAAACTTGGCTTATTAGGCAAATCGGGCCTTGCATATTAGTCTGAGTAGTGCGTTCTGGCTACTAGGTACGACATATATATATATATATATATATATATATATATATATATATATATATATATATATATATATATATATATATATATATATATATATATATATATATTTCCCTGAATGCTCCGTGTTCCCTTCTCTGAGGCTGTGGGTCCCTATAATTGCACCAGAGGTGGTAACCCCCTATATATATATATATATATATATATATATATATATATATATATATATATATATATATATATATATATATATATATTATATATATATATATATATATATATATATATATATATATATATATATATATATATATATATATGTACATACATCCTGCATTTGCATAGTCATACAGGCAAGCAAGAGCAACATTATTTCTTGTGTGTGACGCCAGAGACTTAGAGTAAGCCAACCAGTTGTTCAACATATTATCCGAGATATACGACTAGATAATAACTCTATCGGCAGGTTTTTTGGCGGATTGAGAAAACGAGATCCAACACCCGTCAAAGAGCGGGTTTTACACACCACGTCCAGTAGGATGATGCACTTGAGCTCGCTAACTCTTCGCTGTGCAATGGAAGTTTTGTCGAAGGATGAATCATTCAGCTTACATACCTGCTACCGGAGATTATCAGCAGATATCATAAGCAGACTTCGCTGGTCGTCGGTGGTTTAAAGAAGATTATCCATACGGTTCAAGTCATTGCAGATTGCTACTAGAAGGGTGAAGGGACGATGATGTTTCGGTCCGTCCTGGAGCATTCTCAAGTCGATTATGAGAATCGACTTGAGAATGGTCCAGGACGGACCGAAACGTCGTCGTCGTCCCTTCACCGTCCAGTGTGTGGTCTGGTCAACATACTTCAGGCACGTTATTGTGACTCATCGCCCGCATTGCTACTAGATACTCGCTCGTTAGTGCCGAGAGGAATTTGAGTGTTGAATATTAGATGAAATAAAAACATTCCCGTATCAGTATATTCATGACCGCCTTCACACAGTCTGCTCAGAGCAGACATGTTTAGTCATTCAGGCTAAGCGCTTTCATCTTTTTGTATCCGGCTCACAACGGAATGGAGTCGAGTTCAGGTTCCGCTCAGGGAAAAAGGCGTTTTGGCATTGTTCTTTAGTCCCTGATGCCTCTGATCACCTAGCAGTAAACAGGAACCAAGTTTACTGCTGTTGATCAAGCCATTCAAGGAGGCCCTGGATAAGCCTATATGAATGGCTTACATTACATTGAATGTACATTACATTGAATGTACATTACAATGAATGTACATTACATTAAATGTACATTACAATGCGAACAAGTTCGCATTTGTGTTGCTCACGTGGCCCCACAGAAATGAGGTGATTTGATGAAATAACTATACCCAAGATTACCATCAAAGTGCCGTCGGGATGATGGGGAAGTAGCCTCGGCTATCATCGTCTTTTGTACGGTCACTGATGGTCAAGCGGTTAAGATACTATGTACCCCAATTGCATTGTGCTCCTGGTGGTCTGGGTTCGAGTCACTTCTGGGGTGTGGAGTTTTCAGTTATCCATATATATATATATATATATATATATATATATATATATATATATATATATATATATATATATCAAATTTCAAAGTAATTGGTGAAGAACTCCAAAAGTTCTTCACCCATTACTTTGAAATTTTGATACAACGTTTCATTCGAAAACGCGCGTTTTTAAATTCCTGCTATATAGATGCCACACCTGTGACAGGTATAAACATGTTTTTTTTTTAAACAGTGCCCTCTGTTGGACGTTTAATCTGATTGATTAAGATCTTCTACCTTCCTGATTGACTGGGAGAAGTCTGCCTATTCTCCTACCTCGAACAGGCAGACATATCCATTTATATCTATTGAGAGGGGACCCGAGTGGTGCCGGGGAATTGTATCTGTCTCTCCTCTCCCTCCCCACCTCTCCATCACTACCGTCAAGTACCCACATTTGGTGAGACTATCCCATGGCGTCGGGTCTCCAGTTTTAGACAGACCGTCTCTCTCGTAGTGTAGATAAATATCTCCTGGTTTTTGTTGTTTATAGCCATAACTTTACACGTGGTTGGGATCGTGTAATGCCAGTGTATTGTGTGCGGCCTTCCGGTATTTATCAGGTGAAATTAAACACCAATTTGGCATCCATTTTGGGAGCGAGAGGATTATATCCTTTACGGCAAAACCAAAACGCTTCTTCTGTGACCTCTATGTGGGTTGACCAGACCACACACTAGAAGTTGAAGGGACGACGACGTTTCGGTCCGTCCTGGACCATTCTCAAGTCGATTGTGAGAATGGACAAGACAATTGACTTGAGAATGGTCCAGGACAGACCGAAACGTCGTCGTCCCTTCAACTTCTAGTGTGTGGTCTGGTCAACATACTTCAGCCACGTTATTGTGACTCATCGCCTGCCTCTGTGTGGGTGTTTCTAGTGCTATGGGAACTTGAACTTGGTCAAGCATTCATTCTGTGGGTGTGGTTAACTATTTCTAAATACAAAAAGTTGTTTCCACTTGTGAATTTGTTAAGAATTCCAACAGTTCCTATACACGTTCTTAGTCTTGATAATGGCACTAATTCGTCATTCATCTCAGACAAGATCGCGAAAACGCTTCTCTGCGAATGTTTAATTTGTGAGCTTAAGTTATATTGCTCATTAAACATTTACGAGTAAGAAATCACGCTACATTGATCTTCATTAACCAGATCTTCTTGTTAAAATTCTTCGGTGAAGACTTCAGTTCCCAAAGACTGGAAATTAAGCAGTAAATAGCGAACAAAAATCATGCAAATAGTGGGAGGCTTGGAGGGGGAGTGGGTGGATGGGTGAGGCTGGAGGGTTGGGGGAGGGATGGGGGGGAGGTTGAAGGGTTGGGGAGGGATAGGGAGGACACAACGAGAAGATGGATGGATCATTTGCGAATTTAGTACACGTAGAAGATAGCGGAATGATGATAGTATCAACACACCAGAACCGTGATGAGGGAGAGAGAGAGAGAGAGAGAGAGAGAGAGAGAGAGAGAGAGAGAGAGAGAGAGAGAGAGAGAAAGAAGAGGGATGAGAAACAGAAAGGAGGAAAAGAGAGATGGGGGGAGTGGTAGGAGCGTTAATACAGAAAAAGATTTAGAAAATACTGGGGAAGCAGGCCGAGGTTCCTGCATGAATTAATGAGGATACGAAAGTTGAAAAGGGCGCAGAACAGGAGAGAGAGGGGATTCAGGCTACGTAGGGAATAGGATTCAGGCTATAGAGAGGGATGGGATTCAGGGAAGGGAGTTGGGTATTTGAAGGATAGAATTCTGAAAGTTGATTGTGAGGTAGGGAGTAGAATTCTGAAAGTAGATGACGGCAGGAGGGTAGAATTATGGAGGAATGGGGGAAGGAAGGAATTATCAAGGGAAAGCGCCAAGCCATTACGACTATATAGCACTGGGAAGGGGGGTCAGGATAAGGATTTGGGATGGGACGGGGGGAAGGAATGGTGCCCCCAACCACTTGGACGGTCGGGGATTGACGAGGAATGGGGGAATAACTTATAATATTTGGGATGGGTTGAGCAGGTAGATTGGCAACAGGTGGATGAAAGAGGTGGACAGAAGACTCCGTTAGCGAGGTGTTTATGGTGAGACAACAGAGAGAGAAAGAGAGATGGATGACACAGGGAGGAGAAAAACGAAGGTGTGTAATCAAACGCACAGACAAGGTGTGGCCCAGAGTGAAAATTAAAGACCGGATTAGAGGCGGAGTGAAGACGGGGAGTGGCTCTTCATCGTTGAAGTTAGAGTGAGATGGAGTGAGATGCTGCACAGATGGGAGGAGATTTGCCAGAGAGATGCATAAGGTGTCTCTCTCTCCGGGTATTAGCGAGATGTTAACGAAATTTAAAATAAAAATATATCGCTAGCGTGCTTGAATAATTTCCTTATTAAAAATAGCAAGAATGAATAAAATTCCGCACAAATAATTTAACCTATAAATGATAAATTTGTAAAATAGCCCAACAAGGAGAATTTTTACATTAAAATTCTATACAAAGATTTTTATCGTAACTCATTCACTTCCGCAGACATTGTCATATTCCCTTCATCTCCAGGTGCCATAATCCATTCATTTCTCAACAATGTTGTCATGTCCATACATTTCTACAGGTTTTGTCGTGTCCATACATTTCTACAGGTGTTGTCATATCCCATACATTCTTCCAGACGTCGACATATCACATACATTTCTCAAGTCTTCGTAAATCTCACATATTTCTGCAGGTTTTCTCATATTCCAAGTTTTAAGTCAGAGGCAAAAAAAAAACTCAAAACCACAGTAATTTAACCCACTCTACGATAACCTTTACTAAAAACATAAAATATGTTTAAAATCGCAGCTGCGTCGGCCTGCTTTAAATCGTTTGTCTCAGACACCCAGCACCAAGGCAGTGAAAAAATATATATATTTGTTAATACATGTGGCGAGATTAGCTGAGAACCGTCGTCCAGGAACTTGTAAGTTATCCCCAGACAAGCAACGTGTCATTAACCACAGGGTGTGTTGTTAACCACAATAACCACAGGGTGTGTTGTTAACCACATTAACCATTGTGTTTTTTTTTTCCTAATAAAACGCCTGGGTATAATAGGGCAACCCGTTCTCGCACTTTCGTATAGTCAATATTGACTTATTAAATACGTGCATATGTGACATACTAAACATACTAGTTTACTTTGAAAAGCTTCATAGAAAACACCGACCTTACCTAACCTTCTTAATATGTTAAGATAAGCATCTTATTGCTTTGTAATTACAATTATTACTTAACCTATTATAGGTATAGGTTAAGTAATAATTGTAATTACGAAGCAATAAGATGCTTATCTTAACATACTAAGAGGGTTAGGTAAGGTCGGTGTTTTCTATGAAGCTTTTCAAGGTAAACTAGTATGTTAAGTATGTCATGTATTTAATAAGTCAATATTGACTGTAAGAAAGTGCGAGAACGGGTATAATAGGGTCATTATAAGCCCCCCTAAACAAACATCATCAAAACACTGTGCTTAAATAGTATTGCTACAATCCGTATTGATGAAAGGTGGAAAGGTGCGAGAGTTTGGAGGAATGTGCTGCGAGTTTAATGAAAATTGACAGAGTCTGGAAGAGGGTTTTAGATAGGTTTTATCTGTCAAAAATATTAGGGAGCAAAAATGCAATATTTTAATGAGAAAGCCTGAAAGTGTGTACGTGTGTGTTTGTGTGTGTGTGTGTGTGTGTGTGTGTGTGTGTGTGTGTGTGTGTGTGTGTGTGTGTGTGTGTGTGTGTGTGTGTGTGTGTACTCACCTATTTGTACTCACCTATTTGTGCTTGCGGGGGTTGAGCTTTGGCTCTTTGGTCCCGCCTCTCAACTGTCAATCAACTAGTGTACAGATTCCTGAGCGTACTGGGTTCTATCATATCTACATTTGAAACTGTGTATGTGTTGAAACTATGTGTGTGTGTGTGTGTGTGTGTGTGTGTGTGTGTGTGTGTGTGTGTGTGTGTGTGTGTGTGTGTGTGTGTGTGGGAGAGGTCATCGAAGCAACCGCGAAGAGAATCTGTAAGAATAACCAATTGAATAAAATGCTAAAAAATGAGGTAATTCTGTGAGAACATTCAATTAAAATACACAACTTCAAGTAAAGTGAATCTATTGGTTGCTATACCACCAATAAAATATATTATTTCCAGTTTAAAAATCATTCTCGCATCGTATCGTTCGCTGGCCACAATATATATATTTAATTTACTAATCAAT
Organism: Procambarus clarkii; assembly: GCF_040958095.1. Taxonomy (NCBI): domain Eukaryota; kingdom Metazoa; phylum Arthropoda; class Malacostraca; order Decapoda; family Cambaridae; genus Procambarus; species Procambarus clarkii. Next base: position 28,443,449 of record NC_091182.1, read on the forward strand.
CTTCGAATGCCCGAAGCAAAAATAAACCAAACGTATTTACTAGTCACCCGTCGACAATACCAAAGAATAACGTTCATTCAACGTGGAATTAATGTTCATGCCATAGAGCTTCGAACCGACGTCTCTCTTGAACACTGTGTCGACTGGACAGTGCCTCTGATCACTTGAAAATTGTGCTCACTGGGGAGTAGTGCCTCTGATCTCTAGAATACTGTGTCCATTGGGTAGTGAGGCCTCTGATCTGTTGAATACTGTGCCCAATTGGGTAGTGGGGCCTCTGATATCTTGAATACTGTGCCCACTGGGTAGTGGGGCCTCTGATCTGTTGAATACTGTGCCCAATTGGGTAGTGGGGCCTCTGATATCTTCAATACTGTGTCCACTGGGTAGTGAGGCCTCTGATCTGTTGAATACTGTGCCCAATTGGGTAATGGGGCCTCTGATCTGTTGAATACTGTGCCCAATTGGGTAGTGGGGCCTCTGATCTGTTGAATACTGTGCCCACTGGGTAGTGGGGCCTCTGATCTGTTGAATACTGTGTCCAATTGGGTAGTGGGGCCTCTGATCTGTTGAATACTGTGCCCAATTGGGTAGTGGGGCCTCTGATCTGTTGAATACTGTGCCCACTGGGTAGTGGGGCCTCTGATCTGTTGAATACTGTGTCCAATTGGGTAGTGGGGCCTCTGATATCTTGAATACTGAGCCCACTGGGTAGTGGGGCCTCTAAGACACACAAGCCCACATTAGCACACTTAATATAAATCACATGTAATCAGGTGTGATCACAGTGCCCAGGTTATATGAGCCGAACATTAACAAATGATTATTACTGCACATTTTAAGCTACATTCTTCTCAGGTAACTGTTTGGGGTATAATTATCTTACCTTCCGTTCAATCTTAAGTGGACCCGCAAGTATTTATGTTCATAAAACAACAATAAACCACGAGCAAATGTATTACCTGTTATCTATCCAAGTTTATTTTATTGCTATAATGCACTAGTCTCCTGTTTTTTGTATATATATATAAATGCATTCTGGTAAGAGTGAATAAACCAAAAATTTATTTTCATTATTCATATTCCACATTTGAGTCGCATATGGAGCTTATATGGACGCTGTTCCTTCTCAGACAGACCCTAAACAAACGGATTGCCAGTTAAGGTAATTAAGGTCATAGTGAGGGGAGGGGAGGGGGGCAGTTACAGGAGCGGTACAAGGCAGCTTGAGGCTGGTCTGGTTAGTGGGTAGAGTACCAGTATTTACCCAGGTCAGTGACAAGCAGAAGTCTATTCTGGGAGTAATCAACTACTTCTTGTTAATGGTGTTCTGGTGGTAATATATATATAGTCTCTTGCTTTGTTGTTGCTTAAGATTCGCTACCCGGAATACAAATTTCCAAGTAGCACGGGCTATGGTGAGCCCGTTATAGATCTGCCTATTGCAGTGCTTCTGGCCCCTTCCAAGTTACATTACTTTTCCAGCCCAAGATTAAAGATTGGTCCCAAACTTCATCTCGAGGCAAAACCCACCCACGTTTTAATCCGGGTTGATTACTCCCTCAGCGGCAGCGTCTGGGATGCTCCCGGACGCAGGTTCGAACCCTTGTCACGGCCCTTGTGGATTTGTTCATTTGATGCATCACGGTATTATGATTTTTTGTGTATAAAACTCCTTGTCTAGGTGCATAGGTCCAACCACTTGGAGGTGGACAACAGAGCGACGGTCTCGCTTCATGCAGGTCGGCGTTCAATCCCCGATCGTCCGCAACACGTCCGCGTATTTCTTTGGCTTTCTTTACACAACTCAGTGAGAACATTTTTAGAGATAAAGGGAGGGGGGGGAGTGGGTAAAAGACGGAGGGGGAAAGGAGGTGAAAGAGAATGGAAAAGGGGGTGAAAAGGAATGGGGAAGGGGTGAAATAGAATGGGAAAGGGGGTGAAATATAATACCAATTCTCAGATCGAGAGAAATCTCTTACAATCAATTGCATATGTTACAGAAAGAATGCTGGCAAACAGACGCAACATCTCAATTTAGCAATGACACAATCACCAAGTTACATCAAGGAGAGAACTAAATTACTATTGAAAGCCCAGCAAGAGTCGTAAAATTCTCTCTTCCCTTGTCAATGGCGTTCTCCTGTCTTCGGATTCGTGTATGATAGAAAGTCTAACTTGGGAACTAAGTAAAATATTACGTCGAACATCATGTCCAGCAGAAGTTGATTGGGGTAAAAAAAATATACGTTATTTGTGTCAAATTGGGTATCTTATTAGAGCAGCCATGTGTTTAACCGCATGAAATAGTCATATTGTTTAATAATTTTGGGTATTTGCAGAGATGTTTTGCAAATGAGATGGGTGTTCCGTGATCTGCAGGGCAGTCCTTAATAATTTGAGCTGGTCCCTCGCAATCCCCGAGTAGAAAAATAACGGGTATTAAGGTGAGCACAAGTGCAATTGCGGCCCCTATCAACCGCGAGCGCCACAATGGGCTTTCCACAACGTAGCGACTTTAACCCAACAAGTTTGAGGATTTCCAGGACTTCAGTGCTTCAAGTTTCCTATACGACCGAATGTGTGTCATATGAATTCCCAGTCATCTATACTGGTTCGTTTCAACATACACTTTTGTGGTTATAAACCTAGTGTGAAGGTCACAGAAGATAAGCGCCCATTAGGTACGAAGATCCTCTGTAAGGACGAGGCTGCGTTGGTGAATGCTTTTTACGACTGCAAATGTGTTGAGTGAAACACACCTTTGGCCAATTTTCAGGGGGAAAGATTGGCAGGTGGCGGACCCTAAACTGGTCATCACGAACGCTTAACACCAGTTAGTTTTGCCCACCAACAGAGGCGCTGCGCCCACGGACGAGGAAGGTGTTACAGGCTCAGCATCCAGCAACCAACTTTCAACACCACACACACACTGACGACGACGTCGATCTCCAGTGTGAATGCTGGGAAGTCACAGCGTGACGAAGTCACAGAACTCACAAGAACGTGGCGTTTGTAAGTGAATTGAGGTCCAGCCGGGCAAGTGGAGGGTGAGAAATGCTGTCTGTGGGAGGTGGGAAATGCTGCAAAGGGGGCTGGAGAATGCTGCCAATAGAGGTAGAAATGGGTGTAGTGGACATTGCAGGGGTGTAGACCCAGAAATAAATGACATAAGCGTATAACTATGCTGTCGAGATGGAATTGGGGGTAGTAGGAGAAAATAATCTTTATTAAACCCGAGGTAAAGGGATTAAAATTAAATGAGACGAAACAACACTAGCAATAGTAGCATCAAACACGTTATTAATTAATTTTTAAATTTATCATAAATAAATAAATTTAAATTTATAAATAAATTAATTTATAAATTATAAATAAATTTGTCATAAATTAATTTGTGCCAAGGACTGTAGGGAACGATGGATGTGTGAAGATAAAAATGTCAAGCGATAGAAGTAGCGATGATAGTGGTAGTGGAGAGGGTGCGAGTGGTCTTGGGTATGATTGATTGATTGAAGATTAAGCCACCCAAGAGGTGGCACGGGTATGAATAGCCCTTAATTGGGTGTATAAATGTTCCAACCATTTCTGAAGTTGATTTGTTTTGCAGTGATGAGGTGGTAAGTGGTGGTGGTGGAAATAAGAGATGTTTGCGGAAACAGTGAGAATAGTGGTGATAACAGAGTGGTAGTGATAATGGTTACTGAATACTATACAGCGGAGGGAAGACGCTGTTGAGAATAAGCGAAGGAGATAAAATAACCCCCCAAAAAATTAAATAAAAAAACACAAAAAACTTTGAGTTACCATAGAGAAAAATATTGCAAAAACGAGATAAAAACAGAATCCTGAGTTCCACTGTACCTAACCAGATTATCCTTATCGGTGGACACTGTAGGTAATGAGACACTGTGAGAACAATGAGACACTGTGGGAACAATGAGACACGGTCTCTCATTCGTCCTTTCTGCATTTTTATCTTAAGTTCCGCAATTTCTCTTTGCCAGGCAGAACAAAATCTAAGGTATTATGACTTCATCAACATGTGAGGCGAGTCCGGAGACCTAAGTGTGAGGTGTAACGTCCTTCGTCATGTCTAGAGAGATGAGGAAGTGCATGCTTAATTCAGCAAGCAGGAATGTATAGCGTGTGCAAGATTTAGGGAGCTAATGTGCAGAGAATGTGAAAAATGCCTGTTGTCTCAGTGAAAAGTCTCCCTATGGCAAGCTCTGCATGTCAAAAAGCTACGCGGAATTCTTACGGTCATTAGTTTGAATATTCTCCACAACAGTATACACACACACATGCACACGCACATATGGCCTCGCCTACAGCGAAGCCGCACACACCTGCAAGCTGCAGAAGATGGAGAGAGCGCGCACATGTAGCGAGGAGGAGGAGGAAGACCTTATCTACACTTATGGAGGGAGAATACCACCTTCTGCAACACAGAGGAGACAAAAAACACATTTAAAGCTACGTCAGGAGGGACCGCATCGCTGTTGCTAAGTCATGAGCAAGTGCAAATCTTAACTTATGGAAAAAAATCATATAGCTCTCTGCTAGAAGGAAAAAGCCAAGATATACAGATACGTCAAAGATGGAGAATGCCATGGTGTGTAGAGACCATGGCATTCCCTATTCTATTCCCTCCAGACTATTCTGGAGGGAATAAAATAGGGTGATGGAGGGAGACTATTCTCTCCATCACCATAGAGGAAGCCAAGATACTTAGATATATCAAGATGGAGGAAGTTAGCATATGTAATCACACTATCAGGAAGGAAGCCAACATTTGTAAAAACGTGAAATAGAAGGAAGAAGCCAAGCTAGAAGGAAGAATGAATCTGCCAGGAGAGAATGCACATCCATAACTGCATTCATATATGAATCATCCAATATCCCCGTCAGAGAACACCGTAGAGGTGACACACCAGCCTTTGCAATACCGCGATACAAGCCTTGCAACATCGTGATACAGTCCTTGCAATACCTACAAGCTTTCCAACATGGTGATACAAGTCTTGTAATACAATGACACAGCCTTTATTGATGAGACATGAAATTAGACAAGAATATAAGGAGCTGGATTGACTAATAAGGAAATAGAAAATAATTCACAAAAAAGATCAATATATAATCACACTTAATACTGATTTAAATGCTTAACACAAATAACTAAAAACTTCCAAATCCTTATCAGCATTCTAAAGTTAATCCTTTTGCATCCCAGTACAATTAGCATGTATTCTAAGGCATGAATACATGTATACAGGCATGTATCAAATCATGAATACTAAGGCTTTCTTCTCTAAAGACATCCTCAGGTTTGTGATAAGATATTATGATATATGAAATAAAAAGAGAGGTTAATGAAACCGGTAAGAATATATAGGGAAAAGATAAATATTAGAGAGGATAAGGAAGGGATCCTTACCTCAACCTCTTATCACAAGGAGAGAGATAAGGTAAGGAAACGAATGAGAATGATGAGAAAGAAATATCAGAAAATCGGAATAACGAGTAGAAGTGGCATAGACGGAACAAGAAGAGTCAAAAGAATGATGGAGCAATGTGATGAAAGAAGATATGAAGGGAACAAAGATGCAATAATGAGATAGTGAACATAAAGGAAAGGAGAGGCATACAAAAAAAAAAGAGATAGATGGGTGATAGAGAGAGAGAGCCCAGACATGCTTCGAGTTGAAGGCGAACCACGTAATGGGGCGATCATGGCACTTGACCTAACACGACCTCTGGGCATCGTCACGATGACCTTTGACCCGACAGCACTGGCTTGTCGTGACGTCAGTCATCTGGAGGGTGACCTGTGATCCGTGGCAGGATCGTAACTCGTGCAGGCCAGGTCAATCCCCCGTGACCTTCCTCGGTTTCATGCCTGTTGCCAGATGTCAAAATATTGTTCCAGTCGCGGAATTTTAAGATGTTTTGGCGGCCATTGGGCTTAAGATATCGTAACTTTCTCCCCCCCCCCCCCCCTCCTCTACGTCTCTCCTTCTCCACCACCTCTCTCTCTCATATGGTTTTTCTCTTCTGTATATATATATATATATATATATATATATATATATATATATATATATATATATATATATATATATATATATATATATATATATATTATGTGACCTCTTTACTATTTTTTATTTCTCTTTGTTTTACGTAATTAATTTTTATTAAAAAAATATATGCTCTGAAAGATTTTATTTTATATATATAAATTTAAAGTTAATGTTTACGTTTTTATATTATTTACACGGTATGGCCAAATATTTTACCTTATCTTTCTAAATATAAAAGAAAATGGTATATTGTATATAAATTAAGACAGTCGACTATTATTTCCTGAACCTTTGAACCATCAATGAATTATTTTCCTTCACTTTCTTATCAGCAAACGCCCTTTAATTAGAGATAAATAATTATGAAATTAAATATAAATAATTGAGACTTGTGATCACGTGACGATTGAATTAATGCTTCTACGACGAGGTAATGGATAATGGTTCAGAGTAATTAAAGAAATGTTTAATGAGATAATTACCTCTGGGGAGTGTGCTAGTGGTGGTGGAATCGTTTCATTAGTAAGTGTATGTTTAGCAGTAGTTAGGCTATTAAGCTATGAAGGGTGAATAACTTCCGCTACCGCGGCGTGTGTGTGTGTGTGTGTGCACCTGCGTGCGTGTGTGTGTGTGTGTGTGTGTGTGTGCACCTGCGTGCGTGTGTGTGTGTGTGTGTGTGTGTGTGTGTGTGTGTGTGTGTGTGTGTGTGTGTGTGTGTGTACTCACCTAATTGTACTCACCTAATTGTGCTTGCGGGGGTTGAGCTTTGGCTCTTTGGTCCCGCCTCTCAACTGTCAATCAACTGGTGTACAGATTCCTGAGCCTACTGGGCTCTATAATACCTACATTTGAAACTGTGTATGGAGTCAGCCTCCACCACATCACTTCCTAGTGCATTCCATTTATTAACTACTCTGACACTGAAAAAATTCTTTCTAACGTCTCTGTGGCTCATCTGGGTACTAAGTTTCCACCTGTGTCCCCTTGTTCGTGTCCCACCCGTGCTGAAGAGTTTGTCTTTGTCCACCCTCTCAATTCCCCTGAGAATTTTGTAGGTGGTTATCATGTCTCCCCTTACTCTTCTGTTTTCCAGGGATGTGAGGTTCAGCTCCTTTAGCCTTTCCTCGTAGCTCAATCCTCTCAGTTCCGGGACGAGCCTGGTGGCATACCGCTGAATCTTCTCTAACTTTGTCTTGTGTTTAACTAGGTATGGACTCCAGGCTGGAGCTGCATACTCCAGGATTGGTCTTACATAAGTGGTATACAGGGTTCTGAAAGATTCCTTACACAAGTTTCTGAAGGCAGTTCTTATGTTGGCCAGTCTAGCATATGCCGCTGATGATATTCTTTTGATGTGGGCCTCTGGGGACAGGTTCGGTGTGATATCAACCCCCAGATCCTTCTCTCTATTTGATTCTTGCAGGATTTCCCCTCCCAGATGATACCTTGTGTTCAGCCTCCTGCTCCCTTCGCCTAATTTTATCACCTTACACTTTCCAGAGTTGAACTTCAGCAGCCATTTTCTAGACCATTCCTCCAGTTTATCCAGGTCATCCTGTAGTCTCTGCCTATCTTCATCCGTCTTGATTCTTCTCATAATTTTTGCATCATCAGCAAACATCGAGAGGAATGAGTCTATACCCTCTGGAAGATCGTTCACATATATTAGAAACAGGATGGGTCCAAGTACTGAGCCCTGTGGGACTCCGCTGGTGACATCTCGCCACTCTGATGTCTTCCCCCTCACCGTTACTCGCTGTTTCCTGTTGCTTAAGTACTCCCTTATCCACTGGAGCACCTTCCCTTTTACTCCTGCCTGTTTCTCCAACTTTTTTAACAGCCTTTTATGGGGTACTGTGTCGAAGGCTTTTTGGCAATCCAGGAAAATGCAGTCGGCCCACCCTTCTCTTTCCTGCCTAATTTTCGTTGCCTGGTCATAAAATTCTATTAACCCTGTGAGGCACGATTTACCATCTCTGAACCCATGTTGGTGGTGCGTTACAAAGTTATTTCCCTCCAGATGCTCTACGAGCCTTTTCCTCACGATCTTCTCCAGCACCTTGCATGGTATACAAGTTAAGGAAACTGGCCTGTAATTCAGTGCCTCTTGCCTGTCACCCTTTTTGTATATTGGGACCACGTTAGCTGTCTTCCAACTTTCTGGTAAGTCTCCTGTTTCCAGTGACCTGTTATACACCATAGAGAGTGGCACACTTAGTGCTTCTGCACCTTCCTTTAGTATCCATGGTGAGAGTCTATCAGGCCCAACAGCCTTTGTCACATCTAGCTCCAGCAGACACCTTTTGACCTCATCACTGGTGAGGTCAAATTCCTCCAAGGTTTCCAAGGTTGCCGCCTCCTCATTTAGTGCAGGGGCTTCTCCTTGTTCTATTGTGAAGACCTCCTGGAATCTCTTGTTGAGTTCTTCACACACCTCCTTGTCATTCTCTGTGTATCAGTTCTCCCCTTTCCGCAGCTTCATCACTTGTTCCTTCACTGCTGTTTTCCTCCTGATATGGCTGTGGAGCAGCTTTGGTTGGGTCTTGGCTTTACTCGCGATGTCATTTTCAAACTGTCTCTCTGCTTCCCTCCTCACTCTGATGTACTCATTTCTGGCCCTCTGGTACCTCTCCCTGCTCTCTGGTGTTCTGTTATTTCTGTAGTTTCTCCATGTTCTTTTACTCAGTTGTTTCGCTACCTTACATTCCTGGTTGAACCATGGGTTTTTCTGTTGTTTTTCGTTTTTCTCCTTTTGGACGGGGATAAACCTGTCTGCAGCTTCCTGGCACTTTTTGTGCCAGGTGTGTGTGTGTGTGTTTGTGTGTGTGTGTGTGTGTGTGTGTGTGTGTGTGTGTGTGTGCACCTGCGTGCGTGCGTGTGTGTGTGTGTGTGTGTGTGTGTGTGTGTGTGTGTGTGTGTGTGTGTGTGTGTGTGTGTGTGTGTGTGTGTGTGTTTTCTGTGAGAATCATTTTCCGCAACGTCTCACCTTCCAAAGATGCTAATGACTACCGTAATCCACTAATCAAAGAGCTGTAAGTCCAACTCTTAAGTATATTACGATCACATGAGTGTACGTAATATACCTACGTAATGATAGACGTACACGTCGATCTTAGTGAGTTAACTTCTGGTTTAAATGGGTACCACCAGAGAGAACAGCAGCAGCTGCAGCAGCAGCGTTTAAACGTATCTCTCCTCCCCACCTTCACTATTGGTCGCCTTCCCAACAAAAATAGAAGTGATCGTTACATCACATTTACCACCGCTGCTCTGCAATTGAAAACCTGTCGTTGCCGCATGTCAAGGCTGATGATTGTACCCCGAGCAGATATACATTACGCGTTTGGGATTATCAGCGGCTCTTAATGACCTCCATAGACACTAGTTACTGAGGTAATTGACCAATTATTGGGTTTATTGCTCTGATGTGGTCCAAATGATCAATGTGGTCAGGGGGAAGCGACTGATGCTGCGGGTGTTGGGAGAGTAAAATCTTGGGGTGTTGGCAGAGTAGGATGCTGAGATGTTGAGGGAGGAGAATGCACGATGGTAGATGCTGGGAGAGTGGGATGCTGGGAGAGTGGGATGCTGTGGTTTTGGGATGCTGCTTGGGTGATGAGATGGTGGAATACTGGGGGTGTTGGAAGGATGGGATGCTGTGAGTTGGGAGAGAAGGATGATACTCAAACTATCTATACTGTTGGTGGTTGAGATGATGGGGGTTAGGGTGAGATGCTCGAATTGGGAGAATGAGATCTTGGAAGGGGGTTGGGGGTTGGGAGGGTAGAATATAACCTTAGCAGCTGATCACTATCTCTGTCTCGGGGGACCTCTTAACTTTTCTCGGTGTGTTTTTATCTCCTAATGAGTGTGTGTTCTGGAGTAGCTAAGTCTGCCTCTGTGTCAGCTAAGTCTGCCTCTGTGTTAGCTAAGTCTGCCTCTGTGTCAGCTAAGTCTGCCTCTGTGTTAGCTAAGTCTGCCTCTGTGTCAGCTAAGTCTGCCTCTATGGCTGCTGAGTCTTCTTTAGCTGCTTAAACATCTTTCCCATCGCAGCCTCTCTCTCTTCTATCTATTCCAGAGATACTTCGTTTGCATTAATTTGCTTCGTCTTTCCATATTGAAGCAAGTTCCTCTTATCACAGATCTTCCATAGTTAAAAGCCTTATGAAAGGTGTATTTTATCTTATTTACTAAACGCCACCGTGATTGGTGTCATGCCTACCCCCCCCCCCCCTCGAACTCTCTCTCTTTTTTTCTCTTATTGACTTTGGGGACGTTGACCGTTCATTGCATGAAATCCAGCTGGTCTTCTGTTACCTGCTTCGTTCTCATTACTTTGCACTTGTTGGGTTGAAGTTCAGTAGCCATATTTCTGATCAGCTCTGATGTCTGTTTAATCCTACACAATGATATCACAGAAATGCAATGTAATTTATTCGATACCATTCCATGAACTTTATCATGTTCAATCTTGTCTTGGCCTTCTGGTGTCATCTGAGACCATATGAATCGACTCAAGTGGATCACTATAATGTAAATAAGGCACAGAATTGGACCTTGCGGTACACCACTCGTTGATCTCCTACAGCCTTGATATCTCACCTGTCATTCAATGCCATTTAGATATCCTTTCACGCAGTTTAATGGTCTAGCCAGCTGCTCCAGCCTGCCATTCAATGCCATTTAGATATCCTTTCACGCAGTTTAATGGTCTAGCCAGCTGCTCCAGCCTGCCATTCAATGCTATTTAGATATCCTTTCACGCAGTTTAATGGTCTAGCCAGCTGCTCCAGCCTGCCATTCAATGCCATTTAGATATCCTTTCACGCAGTTTAATGGTCTAACCAGCTGCTCCAGCCTGCCATTCAAGCTTGGTAAACAGTCTCTTGCACGACTATGTGGAAGGCCTTCTGGCAGTCAAGAAAATACAACTCACCCTTCCCTTTCATTACTGATCACAGTAATTGTATCACGGAGCTCATGTTAGTTTTTTTTTGTCCCCCTTCCGTATATCTTTGTTGATGTTTTCGAACCCTATTTTCTCTAGATTCGTGTCGAGATTCTACTTTAATGGTCGTCTCCAGTACCCTGAAGGTCGTGCTTGTCTGTGATACAGAGCTGTAGTCCAATGGATGTTGCCACATCTATTAGTTTGTTTATGTAGCCTTTTTTCAACTATCTGGTAATTCACCTCCACGGTGAACTACCGGATATATATATATATATATATATATATATATATATATATATATATATATATATATATATATATATATATATATATATATATATATATATATAAGGAAAACTTGGCTTATTAGGCAAATCGGGCCTTGCATAGTAGGCTCAGAAGTGCGTTCTGGCTATTAGGTACGACATATATATATATATATATATATATATATATATATATATATATATATATATATATATATATATATATATATATATATATATATATATATATGTCTTCATTCTTACCTGCTGTTATTTAGGAGTTTATTATTTTTAAAACTCTGGTTGATTCTCTGGCTGTTTCAGGACTCTCTTGTTGAATGCTGTCTTTGATGGCTTCGTCATTTATTGTTATTTTTATTGTATTGTGTGTGTGTCTCTTCGTACGTGTTTGTCTGTCTGTCTGTCTGTCTGTCTGTCTGTCTGTCTGTCTGTCTGTCTGTCTGTCTCCCAACCTGAGGCCTGTTTATATATCTCGCCCACCTGCCTGACTGCTTATCCCTCTGCCTAACCAATCTCTGCTTGGAAGTCTGTCTGTCTGTCTGCCTTCTGTCTGCCTATGCACATGTCTCTGTTAATGCTTGTCTGTCTATTTGTCGCATGTCTGTTCGTATGTATTTTTTTCTGATTACTTCTCAGTTTACACTTAAAATTACTCTGATACAGTAACTTATGACGATAATACAAAATTTACCGACTACTACGGCGATTAATCTGACCTCGGCCGACACTCGACTTGCTGGAATTTGATGATTACGTAGTCAAGGGGTCACGAACCCGGGTCATGCAAGCTAGGAGAGGTCGTGGGTATGACTTTAAGCTCAACTTAGTCCGGGGTACTTCGTACCAACCACGATTTGGCCACAATTTTTTTTGCCATGCGCAATTTAATCGACGCATCTTGTTAAAAGTATTAATAACGGGATATCTATTTCGCATATGTAAAATGGCTAATGCGGTGCCTGTATATAAGAAAGAATGAAGACTTTAATCACTCACCGGGTTTATGAACATGTATATACCTTGCAAGGTATCATACATCTGTCATTTTATTATTAGTGCATTTGAATAGCAACAAGTCGAAAGATTTGCCGCTATTGTCGTTACAAAGTTAATGGGACTTAACCTTGAAGAAATATTGTGGAAACTGGAGGAAAGATGGAAAAAGGGTCCCTATCCTTGAGCTTATTAACATGTCATGAGCTCACTATTCTTACACTATGTATTCCACCTCCTCATTAGCCTAGTGGGGCATAAAATTGAAATTGAAAAATTGCAGAGCTTTGCAACAAGATTAGTGTTAGAGCTAAGAGGCTTTTTAGTGTCCCCGCGGCCCGGTCCTCGACCAGGCCTCCATCCCCAGGAAGCAGCCGTGACAGCTGACTAACACCCAGGTATCTATTTTACTGCTAGGTAACAGGGGCATAGGGTGAAAGAAACTCTGCCCATTGTTTCTCGCCGGCGCCTGGGATCGAACCTAGGACCACAGGATCACAAGTCCAGCGTGCTGTCCGCTCGGCCAACCGGCTCCCGGTCGACCTTGGAGGACAGTAGAAAATTATCACCCTTTCTAATTATTACTCACCTGAAATTAAGACTTTAAGTGTGTGTGTAGAAATTAAGTGTGTGTGTGTGTGTGTGTGTGTGTGTGTGTGTGTGTGTGTGTGTGTGTGTGTGTGTGTGTGTGTGTGTGTGTGTGGGTGTATGTGTGTGTGTGTGTGTGTGTGTGTGTGTGTGTGTGTGTGTGGGTGTATGTGTGTGTGTGTGTGTGTGTGTGTGTGTGTGTGTGTGTGAGTGTGTGTGTGTGTGTGTGTGTGTGTGTGTGTGTGTGTGTGTGTGTGTGGGTGTATGTGTATGTGTGTGTGTGTGTGTGTGTGTGTGTGTGTGTGTGTGTGTGTGTGTGTGTGTGTGTGTGTGTGTGTGTGTGTGTGTGTGATCTAAGATATCCATATTCAAACCCAAACAATATCTCACCGATCAAAAACACATGTATGCAAATCTAAACGACGGTCATATAATCAAACACACAAAACCTGCATCAATCCTACATAAATACTACATCAATACTCCTAAAGCAATCTTGAAATAGTCTCAAGATGCGGATTTGCATAATGTGTGAATTGCAGTTAGCAATTCTAGAGTCAGTCAGTTTGAAAGAACACTACAATCATTTAAATATTTGAAGACAAGACAATTATCATCCTCTATCCCTTCCAATAGTGATTATCACTACCCCCCGAGTAATTGACTAGATAAATGTGCATAATTTCGCACGCTTTAATAACTACAATTGATCGGCGAAGATTTACGCACCGCATCGATCCAAACCGGAATTACTTATCAGGGGCTCAACATATTTACTTGCACACACTTAGCATTCATCTATAAATATGCAGGATTCGAATTTACACCGCAGCTGAAAATTATGACTGAAAATTCACCCTGGCGAGCCTTGATCTCCGACAGGAAACGTTACCATAAGGCTATCTTTCCGAACACCTCTCAAACGCGAAGAAAAATTAAACCCCAGCGCAGTTCCGCGATCGAATTGCTGTGTTCGATAAACCACAGCAACTATCGTGGCTACGCGAAGCGTTCCGGCCCTCATCTGGGTGCCAAAAATCCCCTCCCCCACGTCAACTGCCTCGCACGTGATAAGGCTCAACTATTGATCAGGTGGGGGTGAATATTGATCAGGTGGGGGGGGGTGATTAAAGCTACGATTGATCCTATCTCCCGAAGGAACCATGCCACAGGGTTGATCGAGAGGGTGTAAATGCACCTGTGTTGCAAACGAACACCTTTGAGTAAGGCAGAGCCGGATGCTGAAGTGAGGGAGGGATTTATCAGGGAAAAAGTGCCAAGCCATTACGACTATATAGCACTTGGAAGGGGTCAGGATAAGGATTTGGGATGAGACGGGAGGGAATGGAATAGTGCCCAACCACTTATAGACGGCTGGGCAGCCTAAGTGGTGATGTAGAAAAGTCTTTCCCAGTCTTTCCGTTGGTGGGATAGAAGCCACGAAGATTAAAAGATAGGGGAATATTGAAGAATATAGAGGAAACTTGATAGCAATTGAAAAGTACAGAGGTTTAGGTGGCTGAAACAGACTTGGGACAAAATATATTTTTCAAAGCACTCGGGATACGTGAATTAAAGAAAACAAGGAGGAAAATAACTACTAATCATACTTTGCTGGCGCAAGGTAGCTTACTCAACACTGCTGACACGAGGTAACTTACTCAACACGGCTGACACGAGGTAACTTACTCAACACGGCTGACACGAGGTAACTTACTCAACACGGCTGACACGAGGTAACTTACTCAACACGGCTGACACGAGGTAACTTACTCAACACGGCTGATACGAGGTAACTTACTCAACACGGCTGACACGAGGTAACTTACTCAACACGGCTGACACGAGGTAACTTACTCAACACGGCTGACACGAGGTAACTTACTCAACACGGCTGACACGAGGTAACTTACTCAACACGGCTGACACGAGGTAACTTACTCAACACGGCTGATACGAGGTAACTTACTCAACACGGCTGACACGAGGTAACTTACTCAACACGGCTGATACGAGGTAACTTACTCAACACGGCTGACACGAGGTAACTTACTCAACACGGCTGACACGAGGTAACTTACTCAACACGGCTGACACGAGGTAACTTACTCAACACGGCTGACGCGAGGTAACTTACTCAACACAGCTGACACGAGGTAACTTACTCAACACGGCTGACACGAGGTAACTTACTCAACACGGCTGACGCGAGGTAACTTACTCAACACGGCTGACACGAGGTAACTTACTCAACACGGCTGACACGAGGTAGCTTACTCAACACAGCTGACACGAAGTAACTTACTCAACACGGCTGACACGAGGTAACTTACTCAACACGGCTGACACGAGGTAGCTTACTCAACACAGCTGACACGAAGTAACTTACTCAACACGGCTGACACGAGGTAACTTACTCAACACGGCTGACACGAGGTAGCTTACTCAACACAGCTGACACGAAGTAACTTACTCAACACGGCTGACGCAAATTAAGTTCCTAGAAATATTATTTCTTGTAATTTTGGAAAAGAACGATGAAGGGGGGGTAATAACTATGACCATCTTGAACCAAAACAATTAAAACTAGCAAATAAAGTGCAAAATCAAGAACAACAACCATATTTACAATAACAACAATCACATTAACAACAGCTTCCACAATTACAACGAAAAGCACCTATCAACATTCCCAATAAAAACCAACAGGAAATGAAATCGGATTAAAGCCCTTGAAAAACTTATAACATAACAATGATGAATAATAGATGTTGATTAAATGATGATTGACGATGAATGACGATCAAATATAAGCAAATAAATATATTAGAAGCTTCATGACAATATATCTCTATGAGGAAAGTTATTGGGTACAGAACTGTTTTTCATTTAAGATGTCGAATCCCTTCAACTAAATCTTCAAAAGCATTCAATATATTTTCAATTGTAATATGTGTCATGCTAGTATTCCATATACATATGCACATATGTTTAGTACATTATAATACATCAATACATGAAACTGTGTGAATTTGCATAAGAATCATTTGGTGGATATGAACGAGCATTACACATGTATGAAGATCTCTTGATGGATGTTAATCAAGACAGGAAGTGTGATCACTTGGTGGATATCAGTCAGATATCCACCAAGTGATAACCTGATGGATTTGGACCAGTATTATGACTGAAAATCATCTAGATGATACGAACGAACGCACGGGACATCACTCGCTTCATTGATGACAATTATATGACACCATATAATGATATATGCATCTTGTAAACTTCACGGCATCTCTGCATTTTGTAACTACACAGCATCTTTGCATCTCGTATCATTACAGCATCTTTGCATCTCATCACTTGTTATCCAGCATCATAAATGTACCTTTCTCAGTCTCAGTTATATCAGATTGAGTAGATTACTCAAACAGGTGTAATAGATGAGTAATAATTAATTCAGTTGAATTAAAAAGCTTTGAAAAAATTATCAATTATTTATCCTGACATCCATATGAGTCCCCCCCCCCCCCCTCCAAACAAAAAAGTATTTCCTTATTCACTGAAAAAAGTATATAGTAAGTCATAAAGACCGCTAGACGAGTCCCAAAGACGCTTTATCTAACAACTCCAGGAGTTGTGAATTTAGTGTTGAACTCCCCTTCTGTTGCGAAGGTTCTCAACGACGCTGCTGATGCTCACCATCACTAACACTACTGCCAGCATCTCTCGTCAGCCTCAGCATCTCCCATGACCAGACTCAGCATCCCACCCCCCTAAGAGGCGAACACAGCATCCCTCACCAACCCAAGGAACTTCCAGATGAAGGGTGTCAAGCCGCGCTGAACGGTATAATAGCCGTCTGACGTACGATCTCTAAAAGAGTCCAGGACGGGTTCTCCACACACACACACACACACACACACACACACACACACACACACACACACACACACACACACACACACACACACACACACACACACACACGGTAGTCCCCAGGGGTAGTAAGACTCTATTTACACACCTGGCCCAGAAAAAAGAGCAGCAACGAACCGTAAACACAGTGGTTACGGAAAGAGAACCGTGACCTGACTACAGTGTTGTTGTGGTTTTTTGTCGTACTGTGTACGAGCCACGAAGCCGATAACAAAGGGCGTCCGTTGTAATAACACAAGGAAGAGGGAGCCCTGTTATTACACCTTCCACAGCTACTATTGGTCAAAGTAATGGTAACAGTATCATTGTAATTATGAATTCTAATCAAGAATCCGTGGATTCTTCACGCCCTAATTGTTTATTAATAATTTGGATTAGTATTGGCGGGAAGATGATTATACGCATTTGTGTTTTTTGCAGTGATAAGACTTGCAAAAAATCACTGTCTGGAGGCATTTTCTGCTGTATCTTTTTTTTTTGGATAGTGATTATGTATGTAAGAAACTTATCATGCCAAACGGATGGTATATAAAGATTGATGAGTTCTCTTTCTACTTCCTTGCTGGTAGATGGAAATGCTGCTTTTGTTGCAATGATTTGTTGAGTTGGTTGCTGCAGCTAATTCGGATCAGTTAGTGCAGTGTTGCTTAAAATTTGGAAGTTATTTTATGGTGCCAAGTAAGTTAGATAACAGGAAAATATATTTATATTAAATAACAATCACATTTGTGTTAAAAATATATAATTTATTTTCATTTTTTAAATGTATATTTAAAAAATTGGGAAAATTAATATACAAAACTAAATCAATGGGAGGAGGAAAACCCTCTTTGTTATAAAGAATATCTATCCTGTCAAACAAAAAAGATAACGCAAATAGTTACCATGAGAATAAGTACAAAAAATGGACTGTTGCCCCACACCACAAATAAAATTTCCACGTTTTTTACGATTCATTTTGCAAAGGTCGTGAGGAAAAAAAAGGCAACAACTCAACTCAACAATTCCTAGGCCTTGCATTGGACATATTCTAAATAAGGTCTAAGATTGCATTTGTCCGGCATAGCATTGCTTACACAGGGCCTTCGACAGTTTAGCTATATGGCTAATCTGAAACAGCCTTTAATTTAGCGTTTTGTGAGCATTGAGACTGCAGTTTATTAAGTGAAAGAACAAATTTGTACCATAAGCAGTTGGCCAGCGTGGGAGAGGAATTAATACCGTTCTATTCTTCTACAATTACCAATAATACCTTGCTATTTCTCCCAGCAGTGGGAAATAGCTGGGTATTATATTACAAGAACAAAATTTGTTGTGTATGCTTTCATGTAAGCTGGTATAAGGTTAGGGGTGTAAACTTAAGAGAAGGTTAGGGGTGTAAACTAAGAGAAGGTTGGTGGTTTACCCTTATCTCACCTCCTCAGCAGTCAATACTTTACTCGTGGCCCGGTGGTTTAGTCAATACCATAATATTTTTCCTTAGTTAATAAGACTTTTTTTTTTTATCTTCGAGAGAAAATACTGCTTTATTTCCCTATTAACTTCACTTGCATATCATTATTTAGTGCACGTGTTGCATTATCTATACCTGGAACTTATATACTTTTGTCTTCATATATGCAAATATTTTTTTTCTTGAAAACATTATTTCGTGGAATTTAAACAAAAATTAATAACTTGAATATTAGCTTTCTGTAATACAATTTCTCTAGGCTAAAGCTGAAAGCCTTTTATGCTTCCTATTTTATTCTTAACACCACCAAATGTCTTAATAGAAGAAAAAGCATTTTCAGAATTTTAAAATAAAGCTTCGAACCCACAGTGTCTGTGGAACCCACCGTTCGTGGTGGGTAGGTGCTGAATAAACTCGAATAATGAATAAAGTTTGAGAGAGGCTTACGGCCTTAATACACCGTCGTGTATTCCACCACATAAATACACAACCGGACAATTTAGCGGAGTTTTGATGCGGTCTAGCATATAACGGTATTTCCTCATATATAAATTATTATTATATAATGAGTGTCTGCACAATTAGACGCGTATTAAATTTGGTGTAAGTACCTTTAGAATTCAGTCTAGAGGGGAATGAAGCCCGGTTAGAGTTAAATCTTCGTATATAGTCAAGTTGAGGAACAACCCGTCCTCATAAACAATGGGCAAATGCTCGTTAATCCAATCACTGAACCCCCTTGTTTACGAATGAAAAACTCTACAACTCACAACTGATGACGTTCGAACCTTTCTCTAACAGTGCTTCGAGCACGTCTGGTGTTCGAATTGCACCTCTGTAAATGTTTCACCCACGTGTAACATATACAAATGTTGACCAGACCACACACTAGAAGGTGAAGGGACACCTAACCTAACCTTGTCTAGATCAAACTTTATACCAAAATTCTAAATTATAATATTAATCGATATTTGAGAAAGTTCCGTTTTTATCATTATACAGTTCGTTAAAATGCCTGAATTCTGAATTCTAAATGGCTGAATTCGTCTTAGGAGACAGCCGTCATTTGGACTAACACAGTCTGAGGAAGAAGTGTGAGGTGAGTATGATATATACACCAAGACGTTCTCCTCAAGACTGGTCTTGCACTACAATGTCATCGTGGACACCAAATTAGTGTTAAATGCCGTTCGAGTTTTGCCTCCGGCTGGCACATCCTTGTAGTTAAACCCAACGAGGGTTTAACGAGGCAAATCAAGAGAGTTAATATTTGGCAAGAATGTCGAGCCAAAACATAATTTTGGTAAATTTCTTGAGAATATATTATGACTTTCATCCTTTATAAAGCTAATACCTTTATGCCTGCTAAATAGCAGTGTTAAACAAGACAGTTCGTACGCTTCGACAAGCGTCAGATTTGAAGTGTTTTTTTTTCTTAATTTGAAGAGTAAGAAGCTAGGTAATTACGTTAACCAATTGAAGCCCATGATCTCATTATTCCGAGGCTGCGTCATTATTGCGGTGATTTTAATTTAGCTTAAGCACCTGAATTTTGACGCTGCGGTCGAATCAGCGGTGCATTCAGGGTGATGACCAGTGGGGAACCACTACATGAATTTCATTCCAATTTTCCATGATTTTCTTATGCCGCCATGGGCATCTCGATATCTTTTTTTTAATGGGTGTATTCAAGTTATCGTAAACGGACGGCTGTATTCACCTAGTTGTGCTTGAGGTTTAGCTCTTTGGTCCCGCTTCTGAACTGTCAATCAACTGTTGTACAGATTCTTAAATCTATTGGGTTATATTAAATCGACATTTGAAACTATGTGTGTGTTTACTAGTTGTGTTTACTAGTTGTGTTTTTGCGGGGGTTGAGCTTTGCTCTTTCGGCCCGCCTCTCAACTGTCAATCAACTGTTTACTAACTACTTTTTTTTTTCCCCCACACCACACACACACACACCCCAGGAAGCAACCCGTGACAGCTGACTAACTCCCAGGTACCTATTTACTGCTAGGTAACAGGGGCACTTAGGGTGAAAGAAACTTTGCCCAATTGTTTCTGCCTCGTGCGGGAATCGAACCCGCGCCACAGAATTACGAGTCCTGCGCGCTATCCACCAGGCTACGAGGCCCCATATGTCTGTGTGTGTGTATGTGTGTCTGTGTGTGTGTCTGTGTGTGTGTGTTCGCGCTTGTCTACACATCAACAGCCAGATGACTTCTTTCTCTAAACGAATAATAGAACGTGTTTACCTCGAACCGATGTCCACACATGTCCACGTTGACATCTCCTCCAACTGTCCAGAGACGAGAAACTCTTCCCAGCAGAACAGGGGGCTGGATCACCCCCCCCCCCCCTTCCCCAACACGTATTTTTAAGAACTTATTGAATCTTTTTTCACCCAAATCGAGATCAAATGAGAGAAAAAGAACCGCATTTTCACGCAAATCATCGAACACGTGTTTAAACTTTTGTTTTTGAATAGAAAAATTATATACATTTTATGCATGGCATTCAAATTACAATCATTGGTATTGAATCTTTAAGAGACAACGGAAGGATAAAAACCGGATATGCAGAATCATCGAATCAAGTATCATTGTGGAACGATATTTTGGTAACCGGATATATATATCGACTATTTAATTAGGGAAAATATAATCTCGATCAGTCAGTTGGGAAACACGAGAGCTGTTTAGTCATTTAAGTGAGACTCTGACGCAAGCTCCGGTCTGTTGACCGAACCAAACGTGTTGGTTCAACTTGTTGAACTAAGAAAAATACCCCCGCGCGCCATCTATTGGTTAAAGTTGAGGCGTCCGCGCGCCATCTATTGGTTAAAGTTAAGGCGTCCGTGGAGGGAAGTGGATTAAAACACCATTTTTTAACAACTAAAGGTTCCCGGTCGGTTCAACTAAAGGTAGGGAGCCGGTCGGCCGAGCGGACAGCACGCTGGACTTGTGATCCTGTGGTCCTGGGTTCGATCCCAGGCGCCGGCGAGAAACAATGGGCAGAGTTTCTTTCACCCTATGCCCCTGTTACCTAGCAGTAAAATAGGTACCTGTGTGTTAGTCAGCTGTCACAGGCTGCTTCCTGGGGGTGGAGGCCTGGTCGAGGACCGGGCCGCGGGGACACTAAAGCCCCGAAATCATCTCAAGATAACCCATCTCAAGAAGATTCCCAAAAAAACAAAAACAAAATACAAAAATATGAAATATATGAAATTTAATATGAAATATTAAAAATATGAATATGTATATAATATGAATGAATATATGAATGAATATGAATGAATGAATATGAATATATGAATGAAAATATGAATGAATATAACAAAAAATATGAAATTTCTTGCTTGGAAATAATTGTCTTTGCGCCATGTCACAAATTACTGCCAGCATAAATATTTGTTTCTACATAATTAAAACTTGTAAGTGATACTAGAGTACCTGTAGTCCTTTGTTTATGATGAATGAAGCTACTCGACTAAGCAAGCGTAAATTGATACATTATTCCTAATGGTTTTAAGTTACTCAAAAGCTGTAGCAAGAGAATATAAATAAATAAATAAATGTTTATTTAGGTAAGGTACATACATACAAGAAATTTTTACAAAGATTGGTTGACTTATAGGTAGAGCTAGTACATACAATGCCTAAAACCACTATTACGCAAAGCGTTTCGGGCATGCCTGGCCTCCACCCCCAATACTTCGAATAAAATAGAATGAGAGGTCCAGCTCTCATCTCGTGGTGGAATCCAATATCCGGAAGGATCACTTAGGCCACAAACTGGAACCGGTTAGGTTACCGAGCATCAAATTGCTCCCCCCAATCCCGAGGATATAATCCACCAATCGTCATACAAGACAACTGTATTTGAACTTATTCCACCAGGTGTAGACGTGTGGATCTGCCCACGCGTCCACCACCACAAGACCACAACCACACTAACACTTCGCTGGAAGACAGAAGAGTTAGGGGGGATATGATCACCACATTCAAGATTCTGAAGGGAATTGATAGGGTAGATAAAGACAGGCTATTTAACACAAGGGGCACACGCACAAGGGGACACAGGTGGAAACTGAGTGCCCAAATGAGCCACAGAGATATTAGAAAAAACTTTTTTAGTGTCAGAGTGGTTGACAAATGGAATGCATTAGGAAGTGATGTGGTGGAGGCTGACTCCATACACAGTTTCAAGTGTAGATATGATAGAGGCCAATAGGCTCAGGAATCTGTACACCTATTGATTGACGGTTGAGAGGCGGGACTAAAGAGCCAGAGCTCAACCCCCGCAAGCACAACTAAGTGAGTACAACTTCCACCCGATTTCACGATTCTATATATCTCTTGACGTCCCATACAACGGTATTAAATTTGACGTATAGATCCCAACTCCGATCTCTCCACCAAATTTCCTCGAGCGGCTCTCAACCGGTGGCTGCCCACCCACTTAGGCTGGACGGTAGAGCGACGGTCTCGCTTCATGCAAGTCGGCGTTCAATCCCCGACCGTCCAAGTGGTTGGGGCACCATTCCTTTCCCCCCGTCCCATCCCAAATCCTTATCCTGACCCCTTCCCAGTGCTATATAGTCGTAATGGCTTGGCGCTTTCCCCTGATAACTCTCTCCCCTCTCAACAGGAAGGAAGGTTATCACCATCACTGCTGTCTACAGTGACAGAAAGACAGTGATATCACCGTCATAGAACCAGATTTCACCACCAAATGGAAGCGACCTGAGGTTATCTTGAGATGATTTCGGGGCTTTTTAGTGTCCCCCGCGGCCCGGTCCTCGACCAGACCTCCACCCCCAGGAAGCAGCCCGTGACAGCTGGCTGACACCCAGGTACCTATTTTACTACTAGGTAACAGGGGCATAGGGGGAAAGAAACTCTGCCCATTGTTTCTCGCCGGCGCCTGGGATCGAACCCAGGACCACAGGATCACAAGTCCAGCGTGCTGTCCGCTCGGCCGACCGGCTCCCTTCCCGGTTCTCAAAAATCAAAAGGTCTCAAAATATATTTTACTGTACCATAATTGCTTGACGCCTAATTGCTTTCTCGGGGTTAAGAACTCCGGTGATTTAGGGGAATTAGGAGCACTGCAATGAATGACGTTATACCGCGGACTATAACAAACAAGCGGTAGGATATATGGGTTGTTTAGGTTTTATGTTGTTGTTGTTGTTGTTGGTAGGGGCCTCGTAGCCTGGTGGCTTGCGCGCAGGACTCGTAATTCTGTGGCGCGGGTTCGATTCCCGCACGAGGCAGAATCAAATGGGCAAAGTTTCTTTCACCCTGAATGCCCCATGTTACCTAGCAGTAAATAGGTACCTGGGAGTTAGTCAGCTGTCACGGGCTGCTTCCTGGGGGTGGAGGCCTGGTCGAGGACCGGGCCGCGGGGACACTAAAGCCCCGAAATCATCTCAAGATAACCTCAAGATTGTTATAGATTCAGCTACTCGGAACAAGTTCCAAGTAACACGGGCTATGGTGATCCCGTAACTTACCTGGCACAGGAGTGGGGCAAGTAACATGGGCTATGGTGATCCCGTATTAGGTTTTATGATTGTTAGGCAAAAAAAAAAAATCACTTCATCTTCTCAGTTCTATATGCAATTGAACTGAGAGAAACAATCCAGCATGCCAATTCCTCCACAGATTATTCCGTGGATTAACCTTGCCATGCGATGATTTCGGGGCTCAATGTCCCCGCGGCCCGGTCCCCAACCAGCCCCTCTTTGCTACGCTCCTCGAGCCTAAGTTCCTCTCATCTCTTTAGTGCATAAGACTGCACGCTTCTGGTGATTACAGTTCCTCCTCCTCCTCTTTAGATATCACTTAATAATAATAAAAATAAATCATTGTGTGTTGGGACAGGAAGCCAGGGTGTATTCATACACGTTAGGCTTATATCCAGGTCCCCCTTCCCCCCAAAAAAGCTCAAATTACTGACCCCGCCTAGGAGGCAACCCCAAACAACAAGTTGACTAACAGCTGAGTACCTAATGCTTACTGCTGGGTGATCAGCGGCATTAGCTGAATGGAAAATGTGCCCAACCACTTCTGTCCCACCCAAGGTCAGCACTATCACTGCGGTGTACAGTGATACTACCGAGATAGAATCAGCATGTTATTTACGACAACGATGTAGACCATTGTATATATATATATATATATATATATATATATATATATATATATATATATATATATATATATATTGACGTAGTGGCCAATTAGAAAGTAGAATTTGATGCTACTGAATTTGGACAAAGGGTTAAAGGCTTTGTATTGATGTTGCTAATAAAGATTGATGATGATTGATGAAGATTAAGCCACCCAAGAGGTTGCACGGGCATGAATAGCCCGTAAATTTTGCTAATAAAACCTAACCTAGGCCTACACGCCATCTGAGGCCTAGTACAGTACATATATGTACTATAATAGGCCTAGAAATATTTAAGTTTGGTTTTCAGCTTTATTTTTCCTGATTATAAAGTGAATAGTACCAAATTCTACTATCTAATTGTAGAATTGTCCAGTATCCAAATATATGTAGTAAAATGGTCCTCATAGGTACACAAAGTACTATTTATACAGGAGGATGAGTAGTTTTGGCAAGATAGTTAAAGGTAGGTGTGCGATGTCCGTAGAGTTTCATCTCTATTTCTAGTCACGCCATATGGGTCATTAGACCCCCTGACGTGAGGTCCCTGAAGCGTTGCAATCACGTCCATTCACTTGGGCGCTAGGCAACTCGAACCGTGAACTCCATGTGTGTGAGGTCAAAGCTCTATCGACTGAGCTATAATGAGTAGTCTTAATGCAGTATCTAGTCTTTTACAGTCACTTCAATACCTCTCGTGTTCATGGGGATATCCTCATAATATACCCAACATGTACCAATTCAGCCTACAGATCACATGGTCCTGTATAATCAACCATCCTGTGTGATGGGGGAATTTTAGTATCACGTAGCTGGTTCTAGACACATTTTGCACTCAGTATCACGTAGCTGGTTCTAGACACATTTTGCACTCAGTATCACGTAGCTGGTTCTAGACACATTTTGCACTCATTTTCACTCTAGCAACTCAAATACAGATGTTCCTAAATAAAAAATTACTACATTTATAAACTCTATGAACTGGGTCATGACCTCACGTACTGCATTACAGAAGGGAACTATCAGGAGACGGTGCCAATTACCCATTACAACTATTTAGCACTTAGAAGGGATTAGGATAAGGATTTGGGATTGGGTAAGGAGGAGGAGGGGGAGGATTGGAGCGTCTATATAGTCATTCGACTCTTCAGACCTCCCGATATAAGGTACCTGGAGAGTATAATATATATATATATATATATATATATATATATATATATATATATATATATATATATATATATATATATATATATATATATTAGTATATTTTGGTAGCAGTCTTTCCTGTAGACATATATTATTAAATATATGTCGCGTCAGACTAGAAATAAAAATGAATTTTGGAGAAGTGATTTTTGATTTACCTCCAACAGTGAAGCGTAATGTACGAAAGATTGAGAAAATTCGTGTTAGAATTATTAATCTTACTTTTTCGGTCATATTTAATAATATATATATATATATATATATATATATATATATATATATATATATATATATATATATATATATATATATATATATATATATATATATATATTACAATGAAGGTGAAAAACATGGGGGGATACATAAGGGATAAACATAGGGGCTGCAGAAGGCTTATTGGCCCATACGAGGCATCTCCTATCTAAACACAAAGATTAATCCAGTGTAATTGGCCTGTTATGTTGGACATTGTCTTCTGTGTTGGCATCGATATGTTCTTGTCTTGTCCTTACTCTCATGGTGGGTAGAGTAAATAGTTCCGTGATTTGGGTGTTCATGGTAGGTCGCTCTATTCTTATGTGAATATGAGAATAGAGCGACCTACCATGAACACCCAAATCACGGAACTATTTACTCTACCCACCATGAGAGTAAGGACAAGACAAGAACATATCGATGCCAACACAGAAGACAATGTCCAACATAACAGGCCAATTACACTGGATTAATCTTTGTGTTTAGATAGGAGATGCCTCGTATGGGCCAATAAGCCTTCTGCAGCCCCTATGTTTATCCCTTATGTATCCCCCCATGTTTTTCACCTTCATTGTATTATCACCTGACCTAATGCGGGTATAAAATCAACTAGTATATATATATATATATATATATATATATATATATATATATATATATATATATATATATATATATATATATATATATATATATATATATGACGTACCTAGTAGCCAGAACGCAATTCTCAGCCTACTATGCAAGGCCCGATTTGCCTAACAAGCCAAGTTTTCATGAATTAATATTTTTTCGACTACCTAACCTACCTAAGCTAACCTAACCTAACTTTTTCGGCTACCTAACCTAACCTAACCTATAAAGATAGGTTAGGATAGGTTAGGTAGGGTTGGTTAGGTTCGGTCATATATCTACGTTAATTTTAACTCTAATAAAAAAAAATTGACCTCATACATAATGAAATGGGTAGCTTTATCATTTCATAAAAAAATATTAGAGAAAATATATTAATTCAGGAAAACTTGGCTTATTAGGCAAATCGGGCCTTGCATAGTAGGCTGAGAAGTGCGTTCTGGCTACTAGGTACGACATATATATATATATATATATATATATATATATATATATATATATATATATATATGTCGTACCTAGTAGCCAGAACTCACTTCTCAGCCTACTATTCAATGCCCGATTTGCCTAATAAGCCAAGTTTTCCTGAATTAATATATTTACTATAATTGTTTTCTTATGAAATGATAAAGCTACCCTTTTCACTATGTATGAGGGCATTTTTTTTTTATTGGAGTTAAAATTAACGTAGATATATGACCGAACCTAACCAACCCTACCTAACCTAACCTAACCTATATTTATAGGTAAGGTTAGGTTAGGTAGCCAAAAAAAGCTAGGTTAGGTTAGGTTAGGTAGGTTAGGTAGACGAAAAAACATTAATTCATGAAAACTTTGCTTATTAGGCAAATCGGGCCTTGCATAGTAGGCTGAGAAGTGAGTTCTGGCTACTAGGTACGACATATATATATATATATATATATATATATATATATATATATATATATATATATATACTGCTAGTTATCTAGGTGTGACGAGTGTGTCACCAGGTGTGAAGGAACATGTCAATGACCTAAATAATACAATACCGCGACTCATAATTACCTTCAAGAACTTTGTTTGCTAAGCTGGTCTTTAGGCCCATGACTCACCACTTGGTAAGTCGTTGGAACTACCTCGACGGCTGTAAGTAGTTTGCTCCGCCCCCATTACCTGCTGATTTAACGACGGTAATTATACCCTTAAGAGTGGTGCTTCTGGTGCTGCATGCAAACTAAGGGAGAAAATGGGGGGAGGGAGAGGCATGCTTTTTCGTAGGTGATAGCAGGGAGTAGAGGGCAGGGGTGGAGGGCAGGGGGTTGAGTCAGAGATAGAGGGCAGGGGTTGAGTCAGAGATGGAGGGCAGGGGGTTGAGTCAGAGATGGAGGGCAGGGGTTGAGGCATGGGGATATAGAAGGAACGTTTTAGCTGCCATTACTGCAGATAATATATATTGTTACGGAACGCCTTATCGTGTTATCGCGTCGCATCAAAATAACACTGTTATTTAATAGTAATACTTTCAATATTACAGGGAGAACAAGGTTAACGACCGTGAAGGTCGTTAGCGGTCAGCACGGTGTGGCTCGTCCGGTGGCGGGAATTCTGTTAGCCAATCAGAATTGCCGGACGAGGCAATGAGTGCAGGTCGGAGCATGAACTGACCAATACTCTACACACTCCTATCCAGTCGAAATGCTGTATAGGTGTGTGTATGTGTCCAGTTTGCCCCCAGATGTGACAGCGTGTTCCACATCTCCAGCGACACGGACCTTAGGACCTAGCGGCTCCGTATGACGTCTCAGAAATCTACCGCTACTCTGGATTATTAGACCGATTCCGAAAAGTAGATGGTCCTTAAGAGTTGAATCGACTGAAAAGTGGCGGCCATCTCATTTTCATATACATAGTGTCTTGGTGTATATATATTTAATACACATATCTAAGACACTGTACATACAAATACAGTGTCTTAGTATATATAAATATATATATATAAATATATATAAACTGTACAAATAATATACCCACGTGTTTTAGTGATATAGCTGAATATATCTATTAGTCTTTTTCCAAAATTATTTCTTGTCCTCAGTCAGATCTCGGAGAATTAAGTGTGTCGCACCTGACAATAGGTCAGAGACTGACACCTGAATAAATCAAGGTATCCATTTGGATTACAAAGAATAAAAAAAGCACTTACAGAACAAACCTATTTAAATGTGTTTGGGTTTTCGACAGTTTGATCCCAATAATATTGTCAACCTTCATGTAAATATGCTATCCCATATGTGCGTTAAGTAAATATACATTTGCGTGTATATGTATTTAAACATCTCTACTTGAATCAACGCAATCGCGCCTATGAGTATATATGAATCACAGATTCACGTGATGAAAATGCAAAAAAAAAAAAATATTATACACTTACTACAAAGAATTTTCGTTGATAAATGTATAGATAGGTTCACCTCACCCCTGAACTGCCAGTGGTATAGTGATTCAGTTGAACCAGGCGACAGAGATTCGAACCCACGAGGAACTGATCCTTAAAAGGGATAAAGTTGAAGTCCTGCTAAGTAAAAATTATTAACCAGAAACTTTACACGGGTGTATAATGTAAAAAGAATATTATACTCGGGTGTAATATAACATATATATTGCGCCAGGAGAAATAAAAAGTTAATACAAAATGTGGCCCGGTTTTGTGATACACAATGTTACAACATACCAGGTTCCTTTAGCCAAAAAAATATAAAATATAGTGAAGAGTGTATTACAAGTCTCACTCGGTGTATGATGACTGTTATCATACACAACATACCACGACAGAAACATTCTGACTCATTTATATACAAAGGCACTTCTCAGGCAAATAGAAATGAAACATACAATTCTAATCAATATACAATTAATACAAATTCTAATCAACATACAACACATGCAATACGACATACAAATATAACCAAAATAGTGAAATGGTAAACTATTAGGCAGAATAGAATTCCCTATAGGTTTAATCATGTCCAAATCTAACCCTCCTAGTATGCAACACATGACAGCTATCTATCCTGCCCGTCCTCCCGCGGGGATGGAACCCGGGACCATTGGCTGTGATCCCTGACTTCAATCACCACAGGAGTACGTTAACATCCTAATTTAAATGTAACGTGGCTTCGAAAAAAGGGAAATTGATTTTACCATTTGTTCTACGCACATCGTTCCAGGTTTCATAACAATTAAAAGGTTCATCTACGAAACACTTGCATCCACTTAACTCACCTTTTCTCCCACGTCTGTTTACTGCTAGTCTACCCATCCTTCCCCACAAGCACATCTCTGTGAACACGTCTTATCTATACCTTCCTGTGGTTCCCACTAGGAAAGCCTAACAACAGAGGCACATCATGAGAAAATACTAAAAAAAAATCCTCATAAATATAACTCGCATAACTCACTCGTACAACATATTCCCATAACACGACAACATAGCATACTTTTACCGCATGGGTATGCTGCAGTCTGTGTTAGCACTATTTTAATCCTTATGAGTGCATGTCTCACAAACCCCTCCATCTAAAATAACTACAAAATACGATTTAGTTCATGTTATATTAATTCATGTGGTCAGAGGGAGGGGTCATTGTAATGTTATTCCTGAAAAA
The DNA here is from genome assembly GCF_040958095.1 of Procambarus clarkii. Classification (NCBI taxonomy): domain Eukaryota; kingdom Metazoa; phylum Arthropoda; class Malacostraca; order Decapoda; family Cambaridae; genus Procambarus; species Procambarus clarkii. Next base: position 28,473,673 of record NC_091182.1, read on the forward strand.
AAGCAGAGTGCCTGCTTGTTCTTTGTCGTTCAGTGCTTGCTTGCTTGCTTGCTTGCTTGCGTCTTGACCCCCGCATGACCTGCTGTACCCAGTGAGGTCACTGGGGGTGTCTGATTCGCTGTGAACCAAGAGCTCAATCAATCAGGAAACGTCTAACCCGTGCAACATATCGATGCTCGACTGCACGATTGACCGAGAGGGGTGATCTTGAGGTCTCGAAGGGTGACTTCGAGACCTCAATGAGAGGCGCTGGACTTGACTCGACTTATTGATACAGTTTCATGAATCTGCCTTCCTGATGTTTATACAAAGGTTCGACTCGAGTTACGAGTGGAGAAGGACTTCTAGGACCGTTATTGAAGGATAAAGATAGACTTCGATCTTTCCTAATGAGATCGATGATAAAGTATTGTCGATTGCCTATGTATTGCAAGCTTATAGATAAGCAGAGATTGTGACAGTTATTTAACGAACTTTCGTGGTGACAAACGCATGCGTACACGCTATCACGAACCAGAACAACCCGTCCTCCTAAAAGAACGTCGCATTTTGACGTATACTCTACCCAAGGGCCAAAAAAAAAATTGTCGTACTAGAAAATGGAAGCGACTCGCGAAATTGACATACTGCCCCCTGTGTTCTGTTGTGGGTCCTCTGGTAGGTTAGGATAAAGGGGCACTTTAGTACGACAATTTCTTGACGTTGGGGAACCTTGGGAGGACGGGCTGTGACTAGAGAGTTGGGCTTTGACAGAGTGAGGTAACACTTTGGGACAGTGAGTATCAGCCTCCTACCTTGAGGCTACCTTGAGGTGCTTCCGGGGCTTAGTGTCCCCGCGGCCCGGTCGTCGACACGGCCTCCTGGCCTCTCCCATAGGTGATCGTCAGGACATGTGAGAGTGAGAGAGAGAGAGAGAGAGAGATTGAGAGAGAGAGAGAGAGAGAGAGAGAGAGAGAGAGAGAGAGAGAGAGAGAGAGAGAGAGAGAGAGAGAGAGAGAGAGAGAGAGAGAGAGAGAGACCGAGCGATACCCACTTACATAAACAAATCCACAAGGGGCCGTTATGAGGATTCGAACCTATGCACTGGATGTTCCCAGACGCGCTCTAGTCAACTGAACCACGACACGGTATAAGTTAACATAGTTAACTAACATAGTATAAATGCATAGTTAACCTTATATAACTCAACATCTCCAGTCACTCCTGTGCCAGGTAAGTCTATTACGGGCTCACCATAGCCTGTGCTACTGGCAACTTTTATTCAGAGAAACTGAGTCTAAAATAACAACAACAACAACAACTCCAGTCACTCTAAGGTAAGCATAGTTGATTGACAATTGAGAGGCGGGACCAAAGAGCCAGAGCTCAACCCCCAGCAAGCACAACTAGGTGAATAAAACTAGGTCAGAACACCGGACAAGGACAAGAAACTACATAATTTGAAACAAAAATAATTAACAGCAAATAATAATTAACAAATATGACGAAAAAAGTTAAAATATATATATATATATATATATATATATATATATATATATATATATATATATATATATATATATATATATATATATATATATATATATATATATATATATATATATATAAGAGACTTCCATGACAAGCAAATTAGAAGCAACAGAATGAGTAAAAAAGAATATGAAGAACAATGTAGCACATGTTAGAGTCCTGTGACTTGCCAATCATTGCCCATTCATTATTCCAACCCCGCGCTCCAGGTGCTCAGTGCTCAGGCTGCTCAGTGCAGCTCACCGTTCTCACACATACTGCTCAGAACTCATGGTGGTCAAGGTTGCTCAAGAGCTCATAATTTTCCCTGCTTAGCGCTCAGTGTTGTAATCATCCTTAATTCTCATTGCACATGCTCAGTACTCATTGTCCTCAATGCACTCGACGGTGCTGCTCAAGAGCGCACAGTTTGCAGCGCTTATAGTCCATGGCGTTCATAGTTTTCTGTGCACATGTTGATCAGCAGTCATAGGTGCTGAGTGCTGAGCCTTCCTTTATCCCCATCACCCCTAATACTCACCAGCCACCAACATCCCCTATTCACCCGTCACTCACCGCTGGGGAATGAGTGACCCACACCTCTCAGGCAGGCACCTCATCACTACCAAACCTCATTCCCAGCACCACTTATGAATCACAGTTTCCACACCCTCGTGGGTCCGGTGGAGGGGGGATGAGTAACAAGGGGGATATGAGTAATTAGTCCCTATAACTGAGCGGTGAGTTACTGTCTAGATGGATTGATTCACTGACACAAGCGCCCAGAGCGAAGCCTCAGCTCCTGCTACTGACCAATCAACCTACTCGCTCCAATTACTGATTACCTCGTGGCAATCTTCTACCTCTCTCTCTCTCTCGGACGATGAGACGTCACCTGGGCGCCGATTTAGGAGATATGATATATAAATATTTCAATAATTTATAAAGGTTTAATGTGTGTGTGAATAGCGAGATCCTGCAACTCTTCAGTACTGTTAGGGAACGTTAAGTATTTTTGGGGGTTTATATTAAACAGTTGGTCTAGATTCAAGATTGTAAAGCTGTTTGCCTTGCTGTTGTGTACTTTTGTGGCCATCTGAACTATGCTTTTGTTTCGAAGCTGAGATTCAGGGTAACTACAGCGATTCAAAGCGATTTTGTGACTCAAGATGAATCTATTCTCTCTCTCTTTTTCTCTCTCTCGTGCAAAGGTTGGAGTGAAATCTTTAGGAGGGATCTTAAATCCGGGTTAGATCCCAGCTTTGCTCCTTGGCTTCGTCTAGCCTTTTATTATATATTTTGTTTTTTGTTGGTTGTATAAATCTTGTATCCCTGGTGTAGTTATTATGTGCTGATGAGGCTTCTACACTTCGCTGCATCTACAAGCCAGTGCTGGTAAACCTATTATATTTCATCGATTTAATTTATCATATAATATACATATATATATATATATATATATATATATATATATATATATATATATATATATATATATATATATATAATATATATATATATATATTGCCTCAGACACTTGGTGCCTGGGGTAAAAGTGCTGTTAGTTTTTTACAGGAGCTGGGTTCAAAGCTAATTGAAACACGAGATCCTAGAGCCGCCGGTTTCCTCTTTCAGCGCCTTAGTGTGGCGATACAAAGAGGAAATGCTCACTGCATCCATGATTCCTGGCGGCCATGTGAGGGGCTGAAAGAACTCTACAACCTGTGACAAGTAGCCTTGTCCCCGGCACGTAACCAATGTTGTAACCCCTTTTTGTGTAATGAAGTTTTAAATAAAATAAAATGAAATACAAAAGATATATTGGGTGGTAGGAGAAGACAATATGTGAATGTATGTGGGTGCCCCATAAGGCTTCCCCGGGTGCTACATATCGTCTTCTTCGAGGTCGAGGGTCCCTACAAACGCAACCAGAAGAGGTACCCCCTTTATAATAAATTCTTTCACATTTATAATATATATAAATATATATATATATAGCCAGAATTATTAATATTAACCTCTCCAATGTCAAATTTCTCAAAAAAAGTAAAAGCTATTCTCAGAGCAAATTTTCATTGATTTTATTTTTTCCATTGTTACAATGTGGCTGAGATCAGCCAGGCTTGCTCGAGCTGCCGAGGAATTCAGTGTACATCAATTATTGACGGTAGAGTCATTAGAGACGGAATGTTGCATGTTATTTGGGACCTGGAGAGAGAGAGAGAGAGAGAGAGAGAGAGAGAGAGAGAGAGAGAGAGAGAGAGAGAGAGAGAGAGAGAGGTAGAGAGAGGTAGAGAGAGGTAGAGAGAGGTAGAGAGAGAGAGAGAGAGAGAGAGAGAGAGAGAGAGAGAGAGAGAGAGAGAGAGAGAGAGAGAGAGAGAGAGAGAGAGAGAGAGAGAGAGAGAGACAGGGACAGAGAGACAGAGACAGAGAGAGAGAGAGAGAGAGAGAGAGAGAGAGAGAGAGAGAGAGAGAGAGAGAGAGAGAGAGAGAGAGAGAGAGAGAGAGAGAGAGAGGTCAATGTCAACTAGAGTGCTAAAACAAGCCAATACGGATAAAGTTGACCCGACAGTATTAATATACAATTGAGGCAAGGTGGAATGCAGTGAACGGTCATCAGATAAGGTGAACAGGTATTACTGTGAACAGATAAGGTGAACATATGTTACTTTGAACATTTAATGGTGAACGCCCAAAACAGCGAGAAGGTTCACATATCCAGCAATCGATAAATAAATTAGTGAGATCTTAAAGAACAGTATGAAACTCCAGTGAACACCATGGGAGTCGGTCGGCCGAGCGGACAGCACGCTGGACTTGTGATTCCTGTGGTCCTGAGTTCGATCCCAGGCGCCGGCGAGAAACAATGGGCAGAGTTTCTTACACCCTATGCCCCTGTTACCTAGCAGTAAAATAGGTACCTGGGTGTTAGTCAGCTGTCACGGGCTGCTTCCTGGGGGTGGAGGCCTGGTCGAGGACCGGGCCGCGGGGACACTAAAAAGCCCCGAAATCATCTCAAGATAACCTCAAGATAACCATGAAATTGAAAAATCCTGACGGCGTCTTTTGAACGATAAGAACATTAGAATGAAGGTAACTGCAGAAGGCCTATTGGCTCACACGAAGCAGTTCCTATTTATAACCACCCAATCTCATTCATATACATGTCTAACCTACGCTTGAAACAATCAAGGGAAACAATACATAACGATATAAACAACAATTTAACGGATATTAGCACGAACTCGGGGGATTTTTTTCTTTTTTTTCGGGTAAATGAAAACATGTCCATGTATTCCGACCCGGTTCCCGTCTCCTGAAATTCCATATACATAAACAGATGCAAAGTATCTATAGAAGAAGCACTCGGCATCGTTTGGAGAAGGAGCAGTTACTCGTAAGATATTTATACTCACTTAAATTGACTGACATAATTCCATTATACAAGGGAGGTAGTAAAGCATTGGCTGGCAGTTACTGACAGGTCGCATTAACATCACTTACAATTAACGGTTTTGAAAGAGTTATAGAGAGTGTCGAAGCTCCAGCCTAATGGACAATAATGAAATTTACATCCCAGGTCAATATGGCTTTAGAACAGGGAAGATCCTGTCTTTCGCAGCTACTCAACCGCTATACAAAATCATTGAAGCATTATAATTCATAAAGCTGTTACTATTTTGTACGTAGTGATCATATCACCTCTTTTTCTTCTGTCTTCTAGTTTAAAAAAAAAGTATTTACCTCACATTTCTCTATCTCCCAAGGGCACCAGAGTGGTGAGTGATTAATTCACGTTCTTTCATCAAGCCACTGTTAATGTGGGAAAACTCGTGTCTATGCAACATGCACTTTAATTATAATTCAGGACGACTGAATTATATTCAGGACAACAGGACGACTGAAATAGTGTGATAGAATAATCCTTGAGAACAAGAAGACGAGGGAAACCCAGCGAGATACAATGATTCTCCAGGTCAGGAGGTCAAGAGCATTATCCAACAAAGGTCGTGTTGCCGGAATGATTGAAAAAGACAAGAACGGATGATACCTCGTGATAACTGCTCCATTATCTTCCTACAGATTTAACACCTGCCTGCAAGAATTGCAAGATTGCAGAGACTTCTCGAGAAAATGTGGTATTTGTAAAGTAACTTGATGTAGCTCATTGAAAACATTCCACTTCTTAAATTTGTTTTTATTTATGGTCGGCAGTTTCCCGCTAATGCTCACGAGGGACCTGCCAAGCAGCTGGGGATCTTAACATAACTCTAGACAGGTTCTTGAATATCTCAATATGGGATTTTAACACCAAATTGCAACCAAATAAACGTAGCAAAGCTGGAGAAAGTCTTCAAAATCAATGATGAACTCTGAGTGACCTATTGATCCCAGATTTCATTTAAAGGTCAACCAGGATACTTGCCAATGGCGGGGGGGCTCCATAGGGGGGTGAGGCTCAATAGGGGGGGGGCCTATGTTAAACCGAGAACAATTGTGTACAATGGGTAGCGGAATTACCAACAAGTATATCCAGTATTGCTATGTATCACTTAGCAGAATGATATCAACTTCCTGCGATGAAGAAATATGAGGGTAGAAATAAAAATCTCTATCCTTCTGAGATGAATTTTATTATCTCAATAAATTTTAACTTGGTAAAGAGGCGAGGCTGCCGCTTTACGCACCAATCGAAATTTGAAATTTAGAAAAATAAAAAAAATCGACTTTATTAAACTATTCTTTCCTTTTAACCGACGTGTTTCAAGATTTTATCATAATTTACCGTAGCATAGTTGCTGTCTAATTTTAATCCCATTTGGTGATTTCAGACTCAAAGAAAATGTATTAGAGAATTTTGTAAAAGATCATTTTTATTCACAATATATTTTCTACGCTAAACACTCGATTCGTTATTTTTTTGGTCCATACAAAAGCGTGTATTTTCACCTGTATTTCAGTGCAGAATTTCGAGATAAACAGATACTCTTTATACTTCGCAAAGATATGACGTTAAAGGAGAAAGAAAATCAAAAACTATTTTACATAAAATTAACAAAGGCAGGAATATTATAGCGAGTTTCAAACTGAAGATATATTTATTACTGCTATTTAGAACAGACTCTAATGAGGTTCATTACGAATATTAAAGCGAACTAACAATCAAGCGAGAGTTATGTGCAGGGAATAGAAATTACTGCAGTGCAGGTTCCCTGAACTTCAATCTATGCAGCAATCATCCCAGATACGCAGACTGCCGCCCGGTGCAGAGTACTTCAAATTCATATCTAGATTCAGATTTGTATCATTGCATAAATGAATCGACCAATGAGCTGCAAAAATCTACAATGATATTATTTATAACGTGTGCAAGAATTTAGCGCTCTCCGACTATCTTATATTAAAATAACAGTGAACTAAAGAATAAGACAAATTTAATTTAAATTTATCCAAAGCTCAGTACAAAAGTACTTTTTTTATACTCTCTTAAGTTACGATATGTTTGTGGGTTCCAGGACTTTCTCCTAATAATTACCTTACCTTCCTTGGCTTAAATTCGCATAAAACGACGGATTTTTTTAGATTAACTGAAAGTGTCGAGTAAGAAAAAAGGAATTGTTTGAAAGCGATGAGTCACAATAACGTGGCTAAAGTATGTTGACCAGACCACACACTAGAAAGGTGAAGGGACGACGACGTTTCGGTCCATCCTGGACCATTCTCAAGCTAAGGATTGTTTGAACTTTTGTGAGCTTCTGGTAGCAAACGAGACTGATACCGTCTATTGTATGGTACCTTCAAAACGTCACATGTGAAGGCCATCTGTCCCAAGCTCCCAATCCGTCCTCAGGCCACGCCTGTCCAAACTGGGACCGATTCTACAGACGGATTCGTAAATATTACCGTCCAGTGTATTCCAAATCTGCATTTTTCAACTATAAATATTTTTAAATACTAGAATATGTTGCATATTCAGCCAGAGGTGAGATTTCTAGATTGTATTTGTCGTCTGTGGGTAAAGCACGTATAACCAGACGAGATTAGAACACAGGTCGTGAGCGATGCAGTTGCCAAGAACAGTTTGGTCATCAGTCGAGTCTCTCGAGTGAAGCGTTTTTAAGATTCATGAACAGGGAGTTTGACAACTGGGATAACGAGCCTTTGGCCATTGTTTATGAGCACAGTCTACCAGCTCCACCCACAACTGAACCTCCAGCTGTGCTGTGCTTGTGAGAAGGGTTTCAAAACAGCTTCGAGAGATGCATTGGACTTGAGAAGGTTTGTAAAACAGTTTCAAGAGTTGCAGTGAACTTGAAAAGGTTTGTAAAACAGTTTCAAGAGTTGCATTGGACTTGAGAAGGTTTGTAAAACAGTTTCAAGAGTTGCATTGGACTGGAGAAGGTTTGTAAAACAGTTTCAAGAGATGCATTGGATTTAAAAAGTTTTTTAAAACAGTTTCAAGAGATGCATTGGATTTGAGAATGTTTGTAAAACAGTTTCAAGAGTTGCATTGAACTTGAGAAACTTTGTAATACAGTTTCAAGAGATGCATTGGTCTTGAGAAGGATTGTAAAACAGTTTCAAGAGTTGCATTGGACTTGAGAATGTTTGTAAAACAGATTTAAGAGTTTCATTGAACTTGAGAAGGTTTGTAAAACTGTTTCAAGAGATGCATTGAACTTGTGAAGGTTTGTTAAACAGTTTCAAGAGTTGCATTGAACTTGAGAAGATTTTAAAACAGTTTCAAGAGATGCATTGAACTTGAGAAGATTTTAAAACAGTTTCAAGAGTTGCATTGAACTTGAGAAGGTTTGTAAAACAGTTTCAAGAGATGCATTGGATATAAAAAGGTTTTTAAAACAGTTTCAAGAGATGCATTGAACTTGAGAAGATTTTAAAACAGTTTCAAGAGTTGCATTGAACTTGAGAAGGTTTGTAAAACAGTTTCAAGAGATGCATTGGATATAAAAAGGTTTTTAAAACAGTTTCAAGAGTTGCATTGAACTTGAGAAGATTTTAAAACAGTTTCAAGAGATGCATTGAACTTGAGAAGATTTTAAAACAGTTTCAAGAGTTGCATTGAACTTGAGAAGGTTTGTAAAACAGTTTCAAGAGATGCATTGGATTTAAAAAGGTTTTTAAAACAGTTTTAAAGAGATGCATTAGGCTGGTTCTGGGTTGTGGAGGAGGTTCAAAAACTCAACATATCCAGTTCTGGTCCATTGTTACATTCAGTTGACAATATAGACAGTGTTGGACGTCGCGAGAAAATAAAAGAGAGAATTCTTTGGGGAAGGGGAAAGGAAATGGGGTGCTCTTTTTGTAAAAGAGAGAGATTACTTTTCCCCGACTGATAAGTGTGGTATATTTCAGTGCACTCTGAGCAGCATGGCAAAGCACCCATGCTGCCTGGTTTTACCCATGTGCACAACCTGGAGTGCACGCTCCTAGAATCCGTGAAACTACGACGTTGGTACAACGTTCGAACAAGTTTTAACACCACCTAACCAGTTATAACAACCAATATAGCAAGTTGTAACAACGTTCTAATACGTCATAAACACGTTAAGCCAAGATGTAACAACTTTATTACAAGTTGTAACAAGCAGAAAATAGAGACAGTTTCGGTTTGTGTTTCTAGGGTTGCCCCCTGGTATGTAGGGTATCGAATTGAAGCGCTAATAGCCACGAACAAGGGGCGTTGCACTATGGGCATCGTATACCCAGTTTGTGATTGGCTAGAACGAGTTAAAAAGCATTCACGGAATGCCAGACAGGACGGCACTGCTCTGATTGTCACGGGTATGGCTAGATAATTATCAAGAGAAATCACAAAGCCATTACGAGTACATAACAATTGGAAAGGAAATATAAATATGAGGATTTAGGATGGGATGAATGCAAAGGAGAGGTGCGCAATTCTTCAGGTTATAGAAGTGAACTTCATTCGTAATTTCCTAAGTAAATGGACGTTCTAAGATCTACACACACACACACACACACACACACACACACACACACACACACACACACACACACACACACACACACACACACACACGACCTGTAAATAGATTCCCACACATGGAGACCAAAACACAGTAACAGGCAGAATTAGTGTTGAAAATGTCCTTCCTGTGGAAGCCGGTCGGCCGAGCGGATAGCACACTGGACTTGTGATCCTGCGGTCCCGGGTTCGATCCCGGGCGCCGGCGAGAAACAATGGGCAGAGTTTCTTTCACCCTATGCCCCTGTTACCTAGCAGTAAAATAGCTAACCTGGGTGTTAGTCAGCTGTCACGGGCTGCTTCCTGGGGGGTGGAGGCCTGGTCGAGGACCGGGCCGCGGGGACACTAAAGCCCCGAAATCATCTCAAGATAACCTCAAGATAACCTCGTTACTTGGCACGCAAATGCCCAACGCGGCCCTGAAATTTCCACCTATCTCCAAGGTGCTTGCTTACCGGATAATATATTTGGGTATTTTATGAGTCATAATCCAGCGTGGAAGTTGGCCAGCACTCGTAAACTTACGCTAGGGCCACGAGGCCGGTTCGGTAAACTAACGCTCGTGTCTGCAGGCCGGTTCGGTAAACTAACGCTCGTGTATGCAGGCCGGTTCGGTAAACTAACGCCGGTGTCTTCAGACCGCTTCGATAAACGTAAACAGACGTCACCAATGACGTTCGGTAAACTTACATTGGCCTCACAAAGCCAGCTCCTGCAGTCTCCGATAAACACACACAGACAGGCTGAGGTGAGGAAGGCAAGCTTGCAGGGGTTGTAGCGGACACTGTCATCAGAAGAGCGTGTTGATGCTATCAAGGTGATCGAGGCTGTCGACACCATCAACGTTATCTTAATTCAGATCCATCGAGGCGCTCCATCAACCTCCACAAACTATCAAACTATGTAATGTACACCAACAACTCTGAGCGTTTAGCGTCCACACCCGCTGGCGGAGGGGTAAGGGGGGGGGGGGAGGGGAAGTATTATTATAAAAATCAACGTTCCGAGAAGTCGTAAATTAATATTGGATTGACGTTAAGGAGCACAGATTAGCGAGTCATGAGTATTCTTAAAACGGCTTTCATCCAATCTCTAGTGATTAGCAAACTCTCCATTTGCCGTTTATATATGTTAATTGTCACTAACGACAGAAATAATTGCTGGGTTTATATACACACACTCAGATGTTTATGGGAGAATAGTGTCGATAGCTAGAGAATATATATTAAGGAGGTATTTTAACAAATTAAGGAGGAAAATACCTCTCCAGACAGCCGAGTTTCATGCCTCTTAAGTGGGAACTTTTCATTCCCAAAAATCAACACAACTTGAGAGACTAAGTATAGTGACCCAGTGCTCACTACATCCAATAGCAACATTAATTAACGTTGATAACGTTGAAGGAATGTTACTGCTGGATAGCGTTACCACTGGGCAGCGTTGCTGTCAGATCTGACGCTGCCTGGAAGCACAGGGAAGATTTATCTGAAGAAAAAAAGCTTGAATCATTGATCATTTATTAAAACGCTCTGGGTAAAACTATGCTCATTAGGACGTGAATTAATACCGCTATCGCACGAGCTGGATAATTAGTGCGAGACAGCGACAAGATGCTCGTCAGGTGGGAACGGTCGTTAGTGATCACACTACGACTAACGGTACAGTATTGAGCAATAAGATAACACATGAATTGCTGAGTCATTGTTTACATCTTTAAAATAAGCGAATATTCTCTTTCTCTCTCGCTCTTTCTCTCTCTCTCATTCTCTCTCTCTCTCACTCTCTCTCAAGGAGAACTGATGAGAATTTCGTTTCATTGTCAACTTAATATGATTCAGCATTTTAAATACGTGTCTGCAATACGTCTTGGAAGAAAATAACTGCTGTTGGTGCTGAGAATGATACATTATCATACATGATACAGTGACATACATGATACACTGATATACATGATACAATGACATACGATACAAGGGATATGAATGACGCAATATAACATACATGATCCAATGACATGATACAATAACATACGCGATACAATGACATGATACAATAACATACACGATACAATAACATTCACGATACAATACCTTCCAAGATACCATGACATTCGTAATACAATGACATGCATGTATATACCTTTTTTTGTACACGAATTTGTGATTCTAATTTCCTTTAAAACAATGTTTTATACAAAGAATAATTAAAACAAAATAACTGGCTACATAGGTTTGAAAATATTGTTCTCCTTCAGACTCAGATATCGTCTATTTGGGATCATCTACGGGCTCACCATAGCCCGTGCTACTTGGAACTTTTTGTTCCAGGTAGCGAATCTTTTAACAACAACGTCTATTTGATACTGGGAAAAACGTAGATAATAAAGGCTATTAATGTCTATTTATACTCATTAACTGTCGCAATCTTTGTCTTCTTTTCCAATTCCATTTATATCTTTTCCTTTTCTGTGTCTGGCGTTTTTTCTTCTATATTTTTATCATATTCCTCAATTATTTTCCTCTCTGTGTGTGTACTCGTTCATTTGTGCCTGCTAGATCGAACATTAGCTCTTGGAACCCGCCTTTTGCAGCCACCGGTTGTCTAATGAAATGTCTCTTTAACCATATCCATATCATACCTTAATTGATGAAAATTAAGTCACCCAAGAAATGGCACGGGCATGAATAACCCGTAAGGGAAAGGAGAGAGAGAGTAAGGTACAGGCATATACAAGATAAAAGTGTGAGGTGAGGAGCAAGTAAGTGAAAGTTAAGACGAGGGTGACTATAAGAATAAGGTAAGAAAGGATGAAGGTTAGAATAAGGTAGATATAGTATAAATTTATTAAAATTCTCTATCCAGGTATATATTAATTTTATTGCAAGTAACAGACATCTTCGTTCAATAAGATGACGGCTATTGAAATATCCAAACCTTACTGAAATATGAAAATATGATACATGCAACTCAAATTACAGAAAACAATACGATAATATGACAAATTATAACAATTATCATTAAAATAATTTTTGTATAATAGTTATATAAAAAAAAATGCGCAAAAAAAGCAGCAATAAATTATTGCCTAGAGGCTTTCTTATATAACAATTTGTATTTGTACCAAAGACGAAGCTAAATGTTAATTTAACCATTGTCAAAGACCCATCTGGTTATCAGAGTTTGAAAACCGTGTTTAGTATTGGGTTTAATATCTGTGTTTGCATCTGCTTTTTGGCGTCCGCTGTTTGCTTCAGATGTTTGGTGAATTTCTACATTCTAGACATCTGTCAATATGAAATAACTCCGTCAGAAAGTGCCTTCAGGCCTCAGTGTCATGCGGGAGTGTCAGGAAGCACTCGTGGCACGTGCCTGTGTCACGTACTAGTGTCATGAATCCATGCCAGGCACGTATGTCAAGTATTGCTGCCTGAATTCGTGTCAGGTACGGCTTTCGAAAGCCTTACCTAAGGGTTCGTCTGATTTTAGGACGACGCAAGTGACCTTATGACGCAGGTTTTAGGAACCTGCGTCAGACACTACTTCAGGCACCCCTGACAGTGCCAAAGCGTGCCGCTAGAGGTCACAAGGGTTGTCACTTGGCTTCAGAGGAAGTCAAGGATACTCACTCATGACTCACTCTTGCTCTGTGTGCCACTGACCCACTTGACTCCGTGAGTAAACACCTCATTATAGCAAGCTTGGAGTCAGGGTTCGACCCCCAGGTTGCAGCACACACACGCGTTCTGTGCTGGTGAAGGCGCGCGCGCGCGCGAACGAAAGCTTGTCCGGCCTAACCATATGGTAATCTTCCCCATCTTGCTACGGCATATAGATATTAGACAACGGTGTTAAAATATTAATCTGTAACTAAAATGATTGAAAAATTGATGTTAAATGACATCTAAGCGATTTTTGCATATGAATTTCCTTACTTATAAATATCCTTAAATTTAACCTGCACATAATTGGTAAGTAGTATAGTTAAAAATTAGCATGTTGTGTCCTCTCCAAAACTCCTCGTTTAACTCTTGAATTATAAGACTACAGATCACAACGAATCACGTTAGTGTAAACGAGTTGGCACAATTCGCCCCAGCGCTATACAACCGATAATTGCCCCTGTGGACACCAGGCCTGTCTGTCTGTCTGTTGATTCCCGATGAACGTGTTTTATACAGTTAACGCGATTGTTCAACGTTAAACACTCGTTACCCGTAAAGCAAACACAATACATAACACAAAATATTTGTTTTCATTATGTCGTTCCTTGTATGTTTTTTTGTTTTTCACTCTCAAAGACAGGAAGAGTATATTTATATTTGATTTAAACTTTATATTGACGGAGTGACACTAAATCCGCGGATTAAGCTGAGAGTCTGGATGCTCATTCACCTTGTGAAGCCAGAGTTAATTAGGAGGTTACTTGATTACTTTGTTTACTTTGAAGAGTGCAAATCTCCCTTCAGCATCCGGAGAGTCGGACACGGAGAACCATTGATGCTGGCGAACAATCAACATTTTGATTGCAAACGGGTCCTAAATATCGACTGGACTTAGAGGGATTTATCGGACAGGTAAAAGCTAAGGTAACGGCTAAGGTAATGACTAAGGTAACGGCTGAGGCAACACCACCAGCTCTCTCTCTCTCTCCCTCTCTCTGCCGCAAGGAGCAAGGTGTTAATGGCTCTTTGAGAGTCCTGGTAATGAAGAGCAGCTCTTTATTATCACAGGATTTTAGCAATGTAGTGCTAGGAAGGTGTGTGCATGTATTGCTGGGCAACTGTATATATATGGCTTGTCTGGTGTGTATATATTGCCAGATATGTAAATTGAATACAAGGCAGGTGTATACAAGAGAGAGCCGGTACTAGCCAGGTGTATATACGACCACCAGTATGAGTCAGGTGTACATACGAGTATCAAAAGAAGTCAAGAGTTGGATCCAGAAATGTGTATCCAGAGAAATAATTCCATACTAGGGATCGAAGGAGATGCAAACATATACTGATAACTCACAAGCAGGAAAGAAAGACCATTAAATATACCCGAGAAAATATTACAACTAAAAAAGAAACAAAATGGGTTATCAGACGTAGAATCAGACTTTCTCCGTCTTGGAAGTAAAGGCTAAGACATTAATATAAGTATGAAGTGATTAGATAATTAGAAGGCTTCTTTCAGCACGCGATAAATTTTTTAACCCTATGCAGAATGTTATCTTTTAGTGTGTGTGTGTGTGTGTGTGCGTGTGTGTTTTTACTAACCTAGTTGTGCTTGCGGGGATTGACGCTGACTGGTTCTGATTGGTTATATGCAACTGAAAACTCTTGCATATAGTCCTGGCGACCATTCAGGCTTGTTCGCATTTGTGTTCCTCACCTGTGCCCAAAAGAATGAGGTGATTTGATAAAATGCTATGCCCAAGATTACCATCCGGGTGCCAGCGGGGAAGTGGTTCAAATAGCTTCGGCTATAACTTCCTTTTGTCTGGTCGTGATGGTCAAGTGGATTAAGGCGTCCTGTACATACCAGTTGCGTTGCTCCTGGCAGTATGGGTTCAAGTCGCTTCTGGGGTGTGAGTTTTCAGTTATATATATATATATATATATATATATATATATATATATATATATATATATATATATATATATATATATATATATATATATGTATATATATATATATATATGTATATATATATATATATATATATATATATATATATATATATATATATATATATATATATATATGTATATATATATATATGTATATATATATATGTATATATATATATATATATATATATATATATATATATATATATATATATATATATATATATATATATATATATATATATATAAATATATAGCTTTCTTTTCCAGCGCCTCAGTGTGGCGATACAGAGGGGAAATGCGCACTGCATCCAGGGTTCCTGCCCGCCATCTGAGGAGCTGGAGGAACTCGACAACCTATGATAACTATCTTTGTAACCCATATGTAACTCCTTTTTTGTAACAAAGTTCAAATAAAGTAAATATATATGTGTACATACAAAAGAATGGAGGTGGTAGGAGAAGATAATATTAGTGTTCAGTGAGAAACCACAAGGTCTCCTCTGAATAATTTTTATTTTCTTCTCCGAGGCTATGGGTCCCCACATTGGCACCAGAGGTGGTACCCTCACAAACTTTTATATATATATATATATATATATATATATATATATATATATATATATATATATATATATATATATATATATATATATATTGTGACGGTAATCTCTTTCAAGAGAGATTGAGCCTGCTCTTCCCTACATAAAGTTACTCATACATATACAACAAGAAGATGCTAACTTCAAGATACGTCTACCAGTAGCACAAAACGTTTTGACCAGGGGGTAAAACGTACCCTAAACTCGATCCACTCCACACGCCCACCTGCCGGCTCGCCACCGTCGTTAACAACCAAACTACCACTCCAAGCCAGCGCTCTTCCCGATTGGTGGATCAACGACTGTACTCGACGCCAGCGCCATCTACACCCCCATATAAATAGCCACACACGAGCTGTGGACTTCAGAATATCCTAGTGCTCTAAGAGTTGACATCTCTCTCTGGCATACTAAGCTCTCTGGCTCTGTATACTAAGGGAGGTCTCAGCCAAGGCCAATATTCTCAGCACCATTTATTATTTTGTCTTACATATTCCCTATTTTATTTTATATTGTGTTCTTGCATTTATCTCCGTTTTTTGATTGCACTGTACATTGCCATGGGACTTGTTTTTCTTTTTATTTGTGTTTAAAGTAAATTAAAGTTTCATTTTGTATAAGATTTATTTTACGTGTTCCTCCCTCACTTACCACAAGAAACAAGCCAAGCAGTCAACATTTTTGTTTTTTCATTTTTTTTTCTCTAAATGTGATTATGCATTAACATCAGCCAAAGTGAAGACTGCATTACCATCTACACTTTCCCGTCACAAATTATATATATATATATATATATATATATATATATATATATATATATATATATATATATATATATATATATATATGCAATTGACGATCACAAAACACTGATCATTTTATGCGGAAAATCCACAGAGAAATATGAAATGAGGTGAACGTTTCGGCTTGTTAAAGCCTTTGTCAACACCAGACTGACTAAGGAACTGACTTCCTTAGTCAGTCTGGTGTTGACAAAGGCTTTAACAAGCCGAAACGTTCACCTCATTTCATATTTCTCTGTGGATTTTCCGCATATATATATATATATATATATATATATATATATATATATATATATATATATATATATATATATATATATTATTATATATGACCTAAAGGCTCTCTCTCTATTCACATAGCATCAGCTGAAGTAAATACCACTATACTTGCTCCTATTCTAATTTACTGTTGATCACCTATATTCAACGGGTAGTCAACATAATGGAGATGCTATTAACATAAGACTGCGGAACATACTCTAGCTGAATACCAACAACAGGTCACTGTACACACAGATTCCAGAACTGTCATTTGCAATCTTGCAACAAGATCCTTTATATGACACCAAATGACAAGGTTGTCGAACACACACATCAACTGGGTAGAGTCATGTAGGAACTGCACTGAATGAGCTTGCATATGATGCAACAAAACTCGCAAATTACGAGGAATGTAGATAATTACGTACCATAAGGTGTAGCACAGATTAACAGAGAAGGATGACCAAGATGTAGTGCGGCTTCAACACAGGAGCTAGTACCTCAGGATATGTGGGATGGTACGAGATTTTAACCTGGTTGATTCCTGGTTGATGGGGTTCTGGGAATTCTTCCCAAGCCCTGCCCGAGGCCAGGCTTGACTTGTGAGAGTTTGGTCCACTAGGCTGTTGCCTGGACCATCTACTGCCCAATTACTATGATGATAAGAAACGATAGAAAGAGGTCCAGTTACACCTCGTTAAATTGGGGGATATCCACGTGCAGGGATATATGCTTACAGGTTCCAGTAGAAGAGAGGAAATGTCAACACCGTGGAGAGAAATACCAAACAAACCACTGGAACATTATCTAACACAATGCAAAGTTACAAATCAAACAATATCATCACTGATACTTTACATCACAGTGATGCTAAACGCATTTGAACATTACCTGTACAGGAGTCAATATAGGAGTCGTGGATACTCATCAACCACTTAATAATGAGATGAGTTACTCTCAGTGGGCCAGCCAGAGGTCATTGGCCCACGTAGAAACATCGCAAAATAAATTTATATTCACCTCTGGTAAGTGTAGAACTATGACCCTAAACGGACCATTTAACTAAGTATTTTAATTATAATTTTGACTCTGTAGCTAATGAGTGTGACACCTCTAGTCATAACTTGGCACACAACTTGTTAATTTTAAGACGCTATACGGTTTCTTGCTGGTGGAAAATACCCACAACTATAACTTATTATAACTGTTTTCATTTTTGTTAACGCTTCCAAAATGTTTGACCTAAGTGAGCACACTCAATTTTTTTATTTTTTAGAGAGAATTGTTAAGCATAAACTTATATCTAAGATACTTCTATATTTTATCTAAGATACTTCTATATTTCTCATCAGTGGAAAGTAGCTGAGAAAGAGCAATGTCTCATCTGAAAAAAGCTACACTCATAAATTACAGTCAACAAGATATGCTGTATTCTATTATTTACAGTCTATCGTTATGTATTTTTTAAATTTATAATTTAGAAGAGATGGCTGTCACACAGACTGTACTTAGGTTAATTATTTTTGGCTTGAAATGGTGATTATCTAGTTCAATTAAGACCAATCATAATTGTTATAAGTATATTTTAGATGTTTGCGTAGCATAGAGTGCATTATGCTTTAATATATATTATGTTTCATAATTTATATTATAAATTATGCTTTAATATAAATTTAATATAAATTAAATGCATAGAGCGTATTATGCTTTAATAAATTCGTTTTAAATCAGGTAGATATGCTCTAGCTGTTTTTAGCCAGATCATTAATCAGGAAATAACACTAGAACCACTACAAGTATTCCTCACGGTGTTCAATCCCCGATGGAACTTGGGTTATCGGGGATTGAACCCCGGCCTGCAAGAAGCGAGGCTGTCGCTGACCCTGCCAGATCATTAAATTACTACTAATCATCTAGTTCAAAAAATATTTATAGGAGCAAAAAGAATTAAATTAGAACACAACAATCAACTTATATAATACTCTGTCCTCTTCTTGAAACACTTCAATGAAATTTGTCCTCTTCTTGAAACACTTCAATGAAATTTGTCCTCTTCTTGAAACGTTCCTTATGTCTCCCGATAATTTATTCCATAAATGGTAATTTACGCTAAATTTATGGTGATTTATTCCATAAATTAACATCGCTAACCAATAGTTACCTATTTTTATTGTCTAAACTTTCCTAATTTGCTTCCATTGTATCCGCATTCTATTATGCGTTTAAATATTTACCATCTGAATGTTTTCTTTGTCCTACAAGAGCATAGTAAAACTGTAGAATAAAGCTAGATTTTCTTATTATTAAACCTCTTCGTTAACCATTCTGTATTATCAGTATTTTTGTTGACCAAACCACACACTAGAAACTGAAGGGACGACGACGTTTCGGTCCTGAACCATTCTCAAGTCTATTGTGAGTCCCACAAGTGAGATCAAGTCTCACAATCGACTTGAGAATGGTCCAGGACCGAAACGCCGTCGTCTCTTCACTTTCTAGTGTGTGGTCAGGTCAACATATTTCAGCCACGTTATTGTGACTCCTCGTCTGCTTATCAGTATTTAATTTGCTATAACAAATTTCGGAAAAAAAATATTACCTTCAGTGAATCTCTTCTACAGGAGACAATATGTCTATCCAAAATTGGAGGCCTGACAGAGGCCTCGCTCAAATACTTCAGACATAGGCTGGTCGGGGGAGGCCTATGTTAAATTCTCTACGAAAAAATGAGCATTTATAGACACCCTCTAGGCGTTTTTTGTCGATTCAAGTGTGAAATATGTGCCATGATTCCCCTAGAGTTTTTAGACAAAATAAATTTTCTGAGATACTTCCACAGAGTTTCAGTGCTTAATAATACATCTTCAGAGGTAAGGGGAAGCAGGGGGGGGGGGGATGGGGTAGAACAAGGGGAGGGGTGAAAGGGGGTACCCCAAGGGGAATGAGGGGGAGATGGTGTGAAGCATGAGGAGGAGGGAGAAAGGGTGGAGTGAGGGGGAAGGGGGTGTGACCCGGGAGCAGCCGGGTCATCCCTTCTCTATAAATAAATGGAAATGCCTGTCTTTTTACGGGCTCACCATAGCCCGTGCTACATGGACACTTCGTCCTGAGTAGCTAAATCTTTAACAACAACAACAACTATCTGTTCGAGATTGGAAGAGAGGTGGGGGAGGGTAGGGAAGTGGGGAAGGGTAAGGAGGTGGGGGAGGGTAGGGAAGTGGGGAAGGGTAAGGAGGTGGGGGAGGGTAGGGAAGTGGGGAAGGGTAAGGAGGTGGGGAAGGGTAGGGAAGTGGGGGAAGGGTAAGGAGGTGGGGAAGGGTAGGGAAGTGGGGGAAGGGTAAGGAGGTGGGGAAGGGTAGGGAAGTGGGGGAAGGGTAAGGAGGTGGGGAAGGGTAGGGAAGTGGGGGAAGGGTAAGGAGGTGGGGAGGGTAGGGAAGTGGGGGAAGGGTAAGGAGGTGGGGGAGGGTAGGGAAGTGGGGGAAGGGTAAGGAGGTGGGGAAGGGTAGGGAAGTGGGGGAAGGGTAAGGAGGTGGGGGAGGGTAGGGAAGTGGGGGAAGGGTAAGGAGGTGGGGGAGGGTAGGGAAGTGGGGGAAGGGTAAGGAGGTGGGGAAGGGTAGGGAAGTGGGGGAAGGGTAAGGAGGTGGGGAAGGGTAGGGAAGTGGGGGAAGGGTAAGGAGGTGGGGGAGGGTAGGGAAGTGGGGGAAGGGTAAGGAGGTGGGGGAGGGTAGGGAAGTGGGGGAAGGGTAAGGAGGTGGGGAAGGGTAGGGAAGTGGGGGAGTGTGAGAAGGAGGGAGAGGGTAAGGTATTGATATACTATTTGGCTATTAAGATATTTTCTTGAGCATATAAAATATCCTCAGAATTTCAGAGTGACTTTAACAAAGAAAAATTTGCCCTTATGACAAAAGTTGTATTAATTGGATTTGATTTGAATACATAATAAATAATGAAAGTGACCTACATGAATAGCTAAAATGTAACAATTAAATACGTCTCCAGACAAAGTCCTGGAACGGAATTTAGAAGACAAATGAGATGTTTAGAATGCCTTTACTGAAGGCGTTCGAGGACACATTGAACATGTGTCCGTGTGTCCGTATTGTCCCCGTGTCCGTATACCTGCAATGTGTCTCAATACATCATCTGTGTCCACACCTATCAAGTGTCTCCTACACTTCCTATGTGTCACGTGGTGTTTGACACTTACGTGGACATTAATTAAAGTAATAAATAAAGTCATCTTCCTTAAATTGAAAATTCTGAAACAATGACTTTACTCATTTGCATAGTATGATCTTCGATTATAGTGTCACCTTGTTTAAGCACCTTAGATCGCATGCCCAACCACTTGGGGTGAAGGATAGATCGACGGTCTGGCTTCTTGCAGGCCGGTGTTCAATCCCCGATCGTCCAGGTGGTTGAACACCATCCCCCCTCCCCCGTTACATAATTCTTATCCTGGTCCCTTTTTGCAGGTCGGTGCGCAAAATTCGATAAATTAACGGCATAGAGAGAGAGAGAAGGAAAGATTCGAATATGGAAGAGAGGCAAGATTAGGAGGAATGGGGAAGAAAGGAAATATAGAAAAAGGAGAGGTAGAGAGTAGAAAGGGGAAGGGAGAGATTGTAGTGGTAGAGACTGGCGGAGGTAGAGATTGGGTAGGTAGAGAGATAAGGAAGTAGAGAATAGGGGGGGTAGAGAGAGAGATGGGGAAGATAAAAGAGGCAGGAAGAGAGATGGGGTAGAGAAAGTGGGATAGAGATAGGAAGGGTAGAGAGAGAGGGTGGTACAGAAAGGGTGTCTAGAGAGGGAAGATATAATAACATGAGTAGTGAGGTGCAGAGAATAGGCATAGGTGACGAGATAGAGATGTGGGAGAAGAGAAAGTGACTGAAAAAAAGGAGAGAGAGGGAGAGATAGGTGGGTAAAAGACAGGAGATAATAGGTGACAGAAGTTGAAACATAAATATTTATGGAATTGATGTGGTATACAAGAATAAAAATCATGCATAACTATGTATAGAAACATGCTTCTGAAGATGTATTGTTAAATACGAAAGTACTTAAGTAAATTCCTGTTTCAATCCTTCCTTCGTGGTCTGACACTGTCACATTTTTCATCACGTGTTAATTTTCGTTATTTACGCACACAAACATTATATGTGTATATATATATATATATATATATATATATATATATATATATATATATATATATATATATATATATATATATATATATATATATATATATATATATATATATATATAACATCTTCAGTTTTAAAATCATATTGACTTGTAAATGTTATATTAAAGCTAATAACTATTTACCCCTTCAAAATCAATTTCTAACCACCACATGTGGTGGTAACTATACAATGTGTATTCTAAACCCAAAATATACCACATGTGTGTATAGTTTACTATACACATGGTGTATTCTTAAGCAACACCTGAGCGAAGCTTTCATCAGTAGAACTGCAAAACACTCAAGGCCAAAGCTGCTACGACATACCTGACTAAAGCTGTGAACACACGTGCCCAGAACCCCCCTCAAAACCCCCCCAGGGTCTCCAAAACCCCCTGGGATACGAACCTGGGGTGTTAAAATACCGGGTTGGGTCAACCTAAGGCGATATTTTCGCTCGGGGAAGACACTATGGTAAAGTGTGTAAATAGTGGTATACCCAGAGAGGGAGAGAGAGAGAGAGAGAGAGCGAGAGATGTTCAGTGGGCTGCCAGCAGCGGTACGGACAAGACGGGGTGTTGCTTCTCTCTCTCTCACTCTCCCTCTCCCTCTCCTACCTCTCTCACTCCCTCCCTCGGTCTCTCCCCATTAGGTGAGAAATTTTCCTCCCTTGGGAAGGAATCTTGTATCCGCTTCACATAAATCTATATACATTTCAAAAGAACCATTCGAAATGAAGTTTTAGATTGTAATGTTGTAGCGAGAACACTATTTTGATTACCATGAGTCGAATCTCAAGTAAGCTAAATCTAATTCAATGTAAAGTCGCGCAGATACTAAGTGATTTTTTTTTTGCTTTCAGATAGTTTGATGAGCGCGAGTGACCGACAAGACCACAACGCGAATCTATGACATTTCCATACCGCGAGTGTGTGAGTGTGTGAAAAATACGCGATACAGAACTCCCTTGACTGAACTTCAAGTGTAAACAGAAGTGTAATACCTGCGTTGAAAACATGATAACACACATTAAAATGGCGAAGATGGAAAGTCCCTTGAGTGCAGTGGCCGAGTTACAGAGTGTGAAGGAACTAGTGGACAGCAATAATAACGGCGAAGCTGAGGTCGCCGACTCCACCCCGCGGTGCGACGCTGTAAACATTACAGGTGGTGGAAACTCGTCCGGAGGGAAGTACCAGCTGCGGCCTCGTTCCCTGCAGGCCCGGCGTCGCTCTGACAGCGAGTGGAGTCTCCAGGACTCGTTGAGACACAAGCCGCGGCCTCCGCCGCTCTCCAGGTACCGCAGGAAGACGGCCAATGCCCGGGAGAGGTACCGCATGCGGCAGATCAACACGGCCTTTGAGAGCTTGCGGGGCGTCCTGCCATCCTGGGTGTGTAGTCGCCGCCCCGCCTCGGATATGACCAAGATTACCACCCTGAGACTTGCCTCGGCTTATATCCGATCCCTCCAGGATATACTGGATGGTAACGCCCACCAGGACACCTGCTCCTGGGTGCTTTCCAGCATCCTGGAAGAGGCCTCGACCAGCCCTAAGCAGCCGCAGGTTAACCAGTACCCCACAATCTCCAACAAAATGCAGCAGCCCCCTGCTTACGTCACTCAAGAATCCGACTTTGTCACACTTCTCTGTAACCCTGCAGATCCAGGCGTTTTCCAGGACAATCTTGAGACGTTCTCGTACCTGTCACCCATGTCGGAGACGGAAGCCATGGCTCTCCTGCTGGGGAATGACCCTCCTCGCACCTGGGGTGACAGCCAGCACCCGCCCCTTGTGTCGTAGGGCACTCGAGGTTCTCAGTTTAATCTGAGACATGTCTTGTATTCCTGAAGGAGGAGCTCTTTACTGATCTTTATGACTTCCGTTATCACAGGCTTCGTGCTCATTCTTGTACGTTTATACCAGCAAGTGATAGTCTATCCATGTTAATTTTTTCCTCGTTTTTGATAACTTTATTGGTTCACAAAGGAATGTTGTTGCCAGGTTGAGTGAAAAATTGGCTCTATACATCACGATGATAACGAGGGAAGTGAATGCTGTTTTCCTGTGAGACTTACTAACGTGAAGCTTTGGCTGAACGTCAAAGTTAAAAGTTTACGTACCAGCACGAGACAGTTTACTGAGTTTACCTGGAAAACATGATGATGGGTTTTGGTTGGTGCTTTAAATGTAAGGTTTCTTATATATAAAAATCTTTTTGCTAGACTTTGTGGTCCTGAGAGTTATATATTAACAAGGTTTACGACATTTCATAAAGATAATTTTTTCTTTCGGTTACCAGATAACGACCAACTTAATAACCTGGTATCATTGCAACGACTGGCTCGTTGCTGCAAGTATTGTGACGACCTGTGTTAAACGACCACAAAAAGTCCACCAACGTATTTAAGCTACATACTCCCTTAACACTTCAAGTTGTGCTCGTAGAAAGCAGATTAATTTAAAGCATTAGCACAACAAAGTTCCCCAACAGCTTATTGTAATTCTTACCTTCTATCTATAAAGATCAAGAAAGTAGAAACTGACATATTCAGCACAGTGTTTTATTCTGATATATGACCATTTTCAAGGCTCAACTCCTATATCAAAGCATAAACCAGAGTCAAAGGCAAATTGAAAAAAAATATGAAAAAGTTTGCTCAAGTTTTTTTCGTGTGTTTGCCCTCCCCTTCCCCCTTCTTCCTGGCGTATAATTGTACATAATTCAGCGCCAAAGGATAACCTACCACAGCAATATATATATATACTGAACGTTTCCCTAAAACGAACACGTACAACGTCAAGATTAGATGCGTGATAACTAGTGATCTTTTGTTAACCAAGAAACCCAAGCTGGCGGTGAACCAGGGACGTAAACAGTGTAATCCAGTACAGTGTAGTCCATTACAGTGTTCTCTAAAACCATGCAAATCTAACCGCATCTCATCCCTGGTGGTCTCTACGACATAATTGTGTTCCTGGCATGAGACAGAGTATATATACATGTTATTAATTGTGCCTATGTAAGGGGTTACACTTATGTTCCCTCTGGCTGTTGCGTGTTCCTTCGCGGTTGCTTGTAAGTAGCTATACAAGCTTCCAGTAGCGACCTCATGGGAAGCAATTAGCGGCCTTATGGAGAGCAACCACAAGCATCCAGGAGCGAGAGAACAGACAGACACAGCCAGAGTCTGGATGCAATATGAGCTGCCTCTCGAAGCTCCCTACATTGATGATAATCTAAAATGTTATTCAGCTTTGAAGCAAGAGACGGTCTTATTTATCTACATTCATTATATATATATATATATATATATATATATATATATATATATATATATATATATATATATATATACTTATGATACTAATGTTAGTCTCTATCATTGTTTATATGAGTTTGAAATTAGAATTGAGAGTAGTAACTCTTTGTGAATTAATATGTCGGACGTCTCTCATGGATTGATCCCTCGCACATATGTAAATGCACATATGTAAATGCAAATCGTCATATAAAACAATATATGAAACGTAACAAAAAATATTTAATTTACATTTGTTTTATAAAATCTGTAACTGATCAGGACAATGCTTGAGAACGTTTTCATATGCTGACTACAGCTTATCTTGGAAATACAAGATAAGCCCTCAACATCTTTTCTATTTAATTCTGAATTAACGTAACTAAATTTCCACTGAGAGGCAAGACCAGGGCTTCCTGCATACTAAATATACTGTACAGTATAGTTTTAAACTGATTTATGAGAGTAAATTTTAGAGTATCATATTGATTATGTAAGATCTACTGTGGAATTTCTTAATTGTAATATTCATAAAGTAATTAACAGTGTAGAGTTTCATATTGATTCTCAAAGTTGATCTGTAGTGTTTCATATTGTTTCTGAAAGTCATACTGTAAAGATTCATATTGATTTTTAATGTTTTACTGTAAGAATTTCATACAAAAATTTACTGATTTTGGGGGAACTAGATTCCATTATTTTATCTGGCAGGATTTTTATTTTCTTTTAAGAATGAGACACATTGTTGCTTGTTCCCTGAATATGAGTTGCAATATATATATATATATATATATATATATATATATATATATATATATATATATATATATATATATATATATATATATATATATATATATGCATGGACCCAATGTGGGCCCAGAAACATAGCTTACTGTAAATTAATGTTGTGTTTGGTAGTTATTCTAGTCAATAGGTTTGTGCCATAGTTAGAATACTATGTAATTTATGTGATGGGTTTATTAGTATTTTAAATTAGCAAAAAAGTTAATATATGTTTGAGTTTGTATGTATATTAATGTATGTATAAATGAATACATGCAGCCACACACACACACACACTCGTAGGTTTAGATAAATATGTATTAGTAATGCCTTATGTTTTGTATATAATTAGCACAGTTGTCTAGAGATTTAATAACAACATTAGGCAGTAGACGTGTCTGCTGAATGGTATAGCACTGTAGAGTTGTCATGAATACCCGACTTACTCATATGTGGCATCAACACATGACTTGTGTTGATGGCAACACGGGTCATCAACCTGTGATGATGATACACCACTACACACCTGCCACCCCCAGGTGTGTAGTGGTGCCAACACCTGTTCCTGTGGCACTAACACCAACCCCTTTGGCACCAACACCTACCCCTTTTGGCACCACCAATATCTGCTCCTTTGGCACCACCAACACCTGCCCTAATGTGATCAATACCT
Organism: Procambarus clarkii; assembly: GCF_040958095.1. Lineage (NCBI taxonomy): Eukaryota > Metazoa > Arthropoda > Malacostraca > Decapoda > Cambaridae > Procambarus > Procambarus clarkii. The sequence goes on from NC_091182.1 coordinate 28,500,425, forward strand.
ACACCTGTGACACCAACGTTTAACGAAGTGATATCAACACCTGTCCCCCCACCCCCCTTCTGTCTGTCTGTCTGTCTCTTTCGCTATCAAAAACATCTGTCGACTTCATTTCCATTAATCTTTGTGTCGCCAAGATTTCGTGGCCTCCCATCTTCTTAAAGACGTCTTTTCTATCACTCTCCTTCTTTCTTCTACATCACCATATCAGTCTCTTGTTACCTCTCCCTTGTATCGAATCATCTTTGCATCTACCATGCATTGTCCTCTGTGATAACTTCATCTTTTTCCCTCATTGCCTATCTCTTTGTTCTTCATATGCCCTCCACAGTACTTAATGAAGAAAAGTACTCACGTAATGGGGAAAGATTACGTGCGACTTATTTTACGTTATCTTGTCTATCTGAGCACTTAATCCTCGCCCGTGTGTGTGTGTGTGTGTGTGTGTGTGTGTGTGTGTGTGTGTGTGTGTGTGTGTGTGTGTGTGTGTGTGTGTGTGTGTTTTAGACCCTTCTTCTTCAGTGGTCTCTGCATATTTGTTTTCTCTCCCCCATTCTCTTTTATTTGCCTATCTGCCTCTATCCTTCTGTGCCTGCTCATCTCGATCTGCATTTATTTTGCTCGCTCTCTCTCTCTCTCCTCTGCTCTATCTTTCTCTCACTCTCACCCTCTCTCTTTCCCTCGACCTCTTTCCCTTCTTTTCAACCATCTTCCTCTCTATAAATATACCTCCCTCTACCCCTCAATATATATACCTACATCTACCCCCTATCACTCTGACTCCCCCTCTCCCAATATCTCTGATATTTTGGGTCATTGTTGTGTTCTAATTGATCATTCCATCTCTGGTTTCCGTGTGTTCTCAGTCCGGCTATAAATGGATTTCATGTCGGCTTTCTCTCGGTCTCCACAACCCTCTCGTCCCTTTTCCTTGGCGTCCGCCTAACAGAAAGTACGCTTTCTCCACGCAACCATCTGTTCTTTCTTTAAAGCACTCTCCACTTCTCTCTGGCTTTAAAGCAATTTGTCGCCTGTTTTATTGAATGGGTTTTCGCAATGGGATACTCCTATTATTTTGTTTCATTCTTACATATGATGACTCTTTCACCTGTAGGCTTCCGGGTTCACGAACCTTCAGTTGCACTGGCTTTTAAATCGACTTGCAACCATCCCTTTAAATCGACTTGCAACCATCCCTTTAAATCGACTTGCAACCATCCCTTTAAATCGACTTGCAACCCCCTTTAAATCGACTTGCATCCCCCCTTTAAATTGACTTGCATTCCCCTTTAAATCGACTTGCAACCCCCCCCCTTTAAATTGACTTGCATCCCACTTTAAATCGACTTGCATCCCCTTTTAAATCGACTTGCAACCCCCTTTTAAATCGACTTGCAACCCCCTTTTAAATCGACTTGCATCCCCTTTTAAATCGACTTGCAACCCCCTTTTAAATCGACTTGCATCCCTCTATAAATCAACTTGCAACCCCCCCCCCCTTTAAATCAACTTGCAACCATCCCCCCCTATTTAAATCGACTTACACCGCCCCTTAAATTGACTTGTACCATTCTCCTATCGAACCTTTCTAGATTCTCTACCCGGCTTTACCTCAAATCCTTTTCATCACTTTGACTTCTCCTCCACTTCGTTTTCTCCCGTCTTGAATCTTCATATTTTCTAATTTAGTTGCACCTTCGGGTCTTACTATAGCGCCTCTACGTTGTTAATTATAGTTGTTCTATTCTCTCTCATCCACCGAAGATTCACTCTAATCCTCCACCCAAGATTCACTCTAATCCTCCACTTACCTCTCGTTTATGGGGGCTCTCGGATTACACTTAAATCCATTCGTGTTTCCACTTGAATTCTATTTTCTGGATTCCCCTTTCACTCCACCTGAAATCCCATATGGTTCCATATGCAGGCGATGAGTCACAATAACGTGGCTAAAGTATGTTGACCAGACCACACACTAGAAGGTGAAGGGAAGACGACGTTTCGGTCCGTCCTGGACCATTCTCAAATCGATTGTCAATCGACTTGAGAAGAGTACAATCGACTTGAGAATGGTCCAGGACGGACCGAAACGTCGTCGTCCCTTCACCTTCTAGTGTGTGGTCTGGTCAACATATGGCTCCATTTGGATTTCCCTTGGCACGAATTGGATTCCCTCTTTGATTCCACCTGGATTGCTTCTTGACTACATTAAGGACCATCCATTTAACATTACTTGGATTCCCCCTCCGTGATTCGACTTGTACACCCACCCCTTGATTTCAACTTGATTACCCACTTGCCTGGACTTGAATTTATCCCTGGATTCACCTGGTTTCTATCTTGAATTCCTCCTCCCCCTCCCCCTATTCGGGCACTAGAATGTACCACATACACGACTTTAGCTTAGCCAGCAGTGCTCCAAGAAACTGTTCACTGTACAAGGGGGTAATTACAACTTCTGTCTCTGGCTCTCGTCAATAAAGGTATTTTTATTACTTAGATTCGTTTTTTTTACTAAAACCTGTAAAATAAATACAAAAGCTTCAGAGGAGTATAAATTTGCATGAAGCTGTATATGTCTTCCAGCAGGGAAGAACAAGCAGCTTCGCAGACGAGAGAACAATAGCAGTAATTATAATAGAGTTTCTTTTTAATAGCTAATTTATCTTTTTTTTTAAATAAACCTATTTTCGATCTTGCTATAATCTCCCTGTGATTTGGGCAAACATCTCCCCCCCCCCCCACCTCCCATTTTCTATTTATTTCATATATACTCATATAATGGGTTATGTTCTTTTTATATTTACTCGAGTCATGTATTAAATATTCTCGAGTAATGCTTAAGATATACCAGAGCCATGTTTTTTGTTCATATATATATATACTCGAACATGTTTTTTAAGATATAATCGAGTCACATCTGTTAATTTCTCAAATAAATTTGTCTTTTCACGGTAGAATTATGGAAAACAAGCTTTTTGAATTCTGACTAAATCTTTATTAACACTCAGCTTCCTTCCAAATCTGGCTAATCGAACAGGCATCTTAGACTTTATTAGAACTTCCATATATAGATTTAACACTGTAAAATCTGATAAAATAACCCAGTGTTTACGTCTTTGACTCTCCTTGACGAGTAGGAGAAACGCCATTCAGCTAATTTTGAATAAAGCAAGAAAAAAAATGGCATCACAAGATTTGACGTGAATTTCACATCATTTCGAATTTATGAATGACGGTAATGAAACGCCTCTCTCGATGAGCGTGACCACAATAGCACATAAAACGACAATACCTGCTTGCCCAGGCAACCCGAACTGGTACTCAGGTGTTTTATGTCACTGATCCCCGTGACCTGGCACCATTGTGGGGCTCTGACCTGACCTCCTGGCACCTGAACCCTGCAGCCCCTAATATATGCCAGAGCCTGCCTTATAACATGGGCTTCGCTGCGCCCTTTTTCTCAATTATCACACGGAACAAATTCTGATTTTCCTGTTTAACACTATGTTGAAAGTTTCAGGCTCCGGTTGCAAGGTGATTTACTCATTAACTCAAATTTCACATTAGTCCATAATTAACAGGCAGACATAAATATTTCAGTGTAGAATTCATGCATAAATGGGTACTTCCCAGTGGTTAGAAGGTAAGCAATATATCGAAGGAAGGTGGTAGATATTTGTAAAAAACATCATATACAGGCATCATGAGTAAGTATATATATATATATATATATATATATATATATATATATATATATATATATATATATATATATATATATATATATATATGGTTCTCCTCGTAAATGATCATATCTCTGATTTAGAAAAAAACATTCACTGCTTTGTTGCAAAGTGCCTCCGCTCTGTTTCCGTATTGTGTGCGCTGGTCACACTGCCTGCTTTCTTTCACACTCATTCGATCTTACATCACACACACACACACACACACACACACACACACACACACACACACACACACACACACACACACACACACACACACACACACACACACCTACCTTCCTCCCTTATACTTTCTCAGCTGCTTTCTCTCCTCTCCGCATCTCTAGCCTACCTTTTTTTCAGGGGATGTTCCTACTCGATCCCTAAAACCGTTCTTACCTGGTTGAAATTGCCCAAACCATCTCAATACATTCGTCAAGTCCACTCATCATAGTGATCTATTTCTCTAAGTTACTCCCCCCACTAAAATGGTATTTAAATTTTCTTCACCACACGATCAGACTGTAATCAGAGTTAAATTAATCACGCTTAACTCTTTAAAAGTTGCAAGAGTATCAAGAGGTGCAATAATAGTATTTATATTCCAAAACGTCTTAGTGTTCATAATCCCTCAAATATGATATCCTGTTAGATATCACAAGTGAATTTTTTATATATTGTTGGGAAGGACTTTCATTGCATCTTTTTCTCTAAATGTTATAACAATGTAAAACGATGAATTTCATCTAATTTGAGCTTTCGGTAATTGTTTTCTAAAGTCAGTATTCATCCAGGTGATCTGTAATCACCAAATATATTTTTAAGTTCCACTCCAACAGATACTCCCAGGTACTGAAGCACTCCAGTTCAACCACTTGGACTGGACGGTAGAGCGACGGTTTTGCTTCTTGCGGGTCGGTGTTCAATCCCCGACCGTCCAAGTGGTTGGGCACCATTCCTTCCTTCCCTCCCCTCCCCCTCCCCATGTCTCAGCCCAAATCCTTATCCCTTCACAGTGCTATATAGTGTAATGGCATGGGGCTTTCTCCCCCTTTACGGGCTATTCATGCCCATACCACCTCTTGGGTGGCTTAATTTTCATCAATCAATATGCTTTCTCATGATAATTCCCTTTCCAAGAGGACCACAACCCCCTCTCTTCACAGCACACATCCATACCTTTATCCTCAATTGGATTTAATCCTGTCAAATATATCAAATATGTTAAATGACGGCTACCCGTAACAAACACGCTTTATTTACCACTGTATCTTCTTCAAATGTCAACGAAATTAGATTTACAATATTAGTCCAGCAGTCGGAAGTGGATAACAACTAATCAGGAGTACCATTCACTACCAACTCATCCTGTAGTCCAAAATGCAACATATGATACGGATCTTTTTATTGCTCGTAATTAACTCAATTGCTTGCCTTCATTTCTTTACGTCAACAGTGTCACTAAGTCCTTAGGAGCAAATTATTGGGTTTGTTCCCTATTTCTAGATTCAATGGTGTCCATGTTGCTAAAATATTCTCTAGTCCATCTCTAGGAGAGCCCACCCACACATAATATTCCGGGTCTAGAATATCCCATCCAGATATCTTGTCTAGGGATCACCTATGTTTGTGATTTCGTCGTAACCGCAACATCAAAATGCTTAACCGGGTTTTCTTCCTCCCCCTCACCACCACTATCTTGCTATCTGGTTGAGCTTCCCTGTGCCTCTTTGCTGGGAAATTCCTGTGTGTAGATAGGAATTTCTGCTCAACCACCACTTGGGCTGGACAGTATAATATATATATATATATATATATATATATATATATATATATATATATATATTATATATATATTATATATATATATATAATATATATATATATATATATATATATATATATATATATATATATATATATATATATATATATATATATATATATATATATACACACACTTCAGGAGCTCAGTAGTTTAGGCATGGATTATATAATTGACAAGAGTCAACAGATCTTTAAAAAAAAAAAAACATTTAAGCAAACACACAGGGGCCATTTATTTGATTAATTACAACCCTTTCATTCACTCATGAGTTCCCTATTGAAAACCTTTTGTGCGATACCCATTAGCCTTTCATGTAGCTTGTCTCAGCCCTTATATATCAACTATTTAACTCCCACAACTTGGGAGGTAAACAGCCACCACACTATTTGTAAAGACATTTCTAAAACATAAACAAAAATACACACACACACAGCTGGCCATATGTCCCCATCTCGCAGCATGAGAGGCTGTCACTGGGGACACATTATCGTGGCATTATATGCCTCGAGGTGTAAGCATTAGCTCGTCTTAGTGGGAACTTTCGCGGGTGATTTGTTGATGCAGCAGAATGTCATTCTTATGATGATTAATGATGAATTTTGTATGGCCAGAGGTGGGGGGAGGGGGGGGGGAGATGGAGAGTCGACACAGGGCATTGATGATTGATACTTGGCTTGGCCTATGGCCCCCAAACACACACACACACACACACACACACACACACACACACACACACACACACACACTAAGAATGCATTAGGAAGTGATGTGGTGGAGGCTGACTCCATACACAGTTTCAAGTGTAGATATGATAGATCCCAATAGGCTCAGGAACACACACACACACACACACACACACACACACACACACACACACACACACACACACACACACATACAAAAGACCATCCCCCGAGTCTGCAGCTCCTATGAGGAGTCCACACCACAAAAAAATAACATATTACAATGGGAAAACAAACCTTTGAAAGAGACGTGGTGAGACTTGTTCCAGAACTGAACGATCCTGCAACAGAGAAAGGCAAATTAAATTCCAATTCAACACGTTGCAGGATACTAAAGGCAACTGATCGCTGAATAAAAGGGCAAATTTACCAAATAATAAACGGTTGGGGTCATAGGACACAAGCTGGATGCTGTAGATACATAGGTCAGTCTAGAGACGCAAAGAAATATTTCATTATTTCACGCAAAGCAACAATTTCACTTTGAAGAAAATTTTGATAAACAGCTTGAAAAGTACTACGAAAAACGCTAGAAATGAAATTTGTTTTTTTTTATTGTTGCCGCCAAAGGCGGCTAGTTTATTGTGCACCCCATACTCATCCTGTGAGCGGTAGCGCAAAAAGCATTACAGAGGGCACAAAAGGTCTTTATCAGACCTCATCTTAGATTATTACATAAACAATTTCATCTATCCTTCACACCTTCTAGTTACAATGTCAGCTAGTTACAGAGAAAGTGCTATTTCAAGAGCTACATATTTACAGTAAGTCATCATACATTAATGGTAGGTCTTATCGCTAATACTTAATAGTTTGACCAGCTAGAAATGAAAGTCATTAACCGTCCGGGATATTAAAAGGCGAAGCTAAGGAGCCATTGTCCAACCCTATATAAACAAATATAAACATTAAAAGTGCCAGATAACATAAACAGAACTGAAAGAATGGCGATAAAAGTGGAATGGAATAACTAGTTTCAAAAGGAGAAACGATAAGAAACAGACGAGGCGGGAGTCTATGCATTATAAAACCAACAGCTGTAAGGCAGGACTCAGGAGCTAGTGATCGACCAAAACCTGAACATTATAAAGTAAGTACATATAGGTAAATCTTCAGCCTTCCTCGACCCCAGCCCATTCTCCACAGCGTGAAATCAGTCGTCTCAAACTTTCTCTGTTAACAGCTGAATTGCTTTTTTCCCTTTCTCTTACGTGGTCACCCAACATATCCAATATTTTCCCTAACTGGCCAATTGGTGTTTTTCGACATTATTCTATCATCAGTTTTTCTCACTCCTATTCCTTTGTTAAACTTCCTGTGATTTATCACTTATCTCTCTCTCTCTCTCTCTCTCTCTCTCTCTCTCTCTCTCTCTCTCTCTCTCTCTCTCTCTCTCTCTCTCTCTGTCTCTCTCTCTCTCTCTCTCTCTCTGTGATATACATTCCCTTTCTCCGCAATCCGGAGATAGCCGTGTGGTCGTCAGGGGGGGTAAGGTGGAAGTTATCTTGAGGTTATCCTGAGATAATTTCGGGGCTTAGCGTCTCCGCGGTCCGGTCTTCGATCAGGCCTCCTTTTCGCCACCCCCCCCCCCCCCCCAGGAAGCAGCCCGTAGCAGCTGTCTAACTCCCAGGTACGTATTTACTGCTAGGTAACAGGAGCATCAGGGGTGAAAGAAACTTTTTGCCCATATGTCTCCGCCTCCACCGGGGATCGAACCCGGAACCTCAGGACTACGAATCAGAAGTGCTGTCCACCCAGCTGGCAGGCGCCCCTAACTACTTAAGATGAAAACAACCTCACATCTTATCAGATAATTAACGTTGATAGTTACAAAATGACTATAAAACTTTTCGAGCTCCTTTCATCACGACCATCGAAAGCGGCAAAGTTCCACAAGTGTGAAAGTTCCCCGTGTTGCATCCAGTGGAAAGGTTTTCCCTGAATGCAAGCCACAATAGTTGAACAAATCCTGCGTTTGTATCTTCTCCTAGCAGAGTAGAGACATAAGGTAAGAGGAAGCATATAACGTATCGCCCTGTACGCGAATCGAACTCGGGTCCAATGAAATGCGAGCTACTTGCCCTTGTATAGATTGTCTGTTAAACACTTAATTCACTTTGTCAAGATCTTGAACAAAAACTCTCTCGGCAGAAATATAAATTTCACTACCTAAAGAGTTTTTTCAAGCATCAACATAACACTGATGCTATTCAGAATATTTGATTAAAATAAAATATCCTAAAAAAAATCAGTTTTAAATAATAAGTTGTATGAGCCACATGCAGGCGATGAGTCACAATAACGTGGCTGAAGTATGTTGACCAGACCACACACTAGAAATTGAAGGGACGACGACGTTTCGGTCCGTCCTGGACCATTCTCAATTCAGTTTGTTTTGTTTTGGACAATCGACTTGAGAATGGTCCAGGACGGACCGAAACGTCGTCGTCCCTTCAATTTCTAGTGTGTGGTCTGGTCAACATATGAGCCACACTTGTCAACTTTCCTGATATCATCAACCAACCTCAGTGTCAGAATAAATGTTTCCCAACAAATTTGGTCTTCTTGATACCTGGTTGAGTAGTTAGTTAAGTGTATTTAAGGTCGTTAAGTGTATTAATTATGAACTATGGATTCTGGAATATGCTGACTACTCTGTGAGCTGAATTGTGCACGGACGATATGCTCAGCACGTGTCTTAGATGTCAGTGGTATGCTCAGCACGTGTCTTAGATGTTAGTGGTATGCTCAGCACGTGTCTTAGATGTCAGTGGTATGCTCAGCACGTGTCTTAGATGTCAGTGGTATGCTCAGCACGTGTCTTAGATGTCAGTGGTATGCTCAGCACGTGTCTTAGATGTCAGTGGTATGCTCAGCACGTGTCTTAGAAGTCAGTGGTATGCTCAGCACGTGTCTTAGATGTCAGTGGTTAACACATTACTAGCTGCTGTCTGGATAGGTGTCTACAACTGCACTGCTGCTTGAGCTGTTATCTACACCTGCACTGCTGTTTGGCCTGTTATCTACACTTGCACTGCTGCTTGGCCTGTTATCATCACCTACACTGCTGCTTGGCCTGTCATCTACACCTGCACTGCTGTTTAACCTGTTATCTACGTCTACACTTCTGCTTGGCCTGTTATCTACGTCTACACTGCTGCTTGGCCTGTTATCTAAATCAACAATTTAAACACCTCACCAGATAACTTTTTTCGTAGACGAATCTAATTCAGCTAACATATTTTCTTCTACTTTCAAAAGTATTAGATGTTCCATTCACGCCTTCAACTGTATACAACTTAGTTTGTTCAGACAAACACTTAAGTGAACAAACACTTAGTTTGTTCAGAGCACAATGTTCTCAACAATCACTGATGAGTGTGTGATGATTGTGGAGCCCTTTACGGTGTCCTGATGATCCAGGATGTTGTTGTGGTGGTGTAGAGTGGGGTAAATGCTTGATTCCTCTTTTATGGAATGAAGTGCGGAAGGTCTACTCAAAGTGTTGGAAGTGTATATAGCATAAGCTATAGTGTATATAGTGTGTATATAGCGTATAGCTAAGTGTATATAGCGTATAGCTATATAGCGTAAGTTTTACAGTGTTGTTGTTATAGATTCAGCTACTCGGAACAAGTTCCAAGTAGCACGGGCTATGGTGAGTCCGTAATTTTTTCACAGTGGACAAGAGCGCGTCTGGGAATAACGAGTACATTGGTTCGAATCCTCATTAAGACTCTTGCTGATTTGTTCATTCTAGTTGTATTGATGTGATTTATTAATACACTTTATTTACACAAAGGAAGAATTAAGCAACACAACTCTCTTCATCACAACACTATTTCGAATCACTAACATGTCATAAAAGGCAAGACAATCTTTTTACACAGCTTGGGCCATCTTTTTTCCACGAGGATAATCCCAGTAATATACACTCAAATAAAGTTAACATCAAACATCCAACTGTTTAATGGTAATTCTATGACCCAGACTAAAAACACTCATCGTATTCAACAACCATCGACTGCTGTTAGAAAGCCATTACCTGACCCTGTAGTTCGTCAGTCTCTAAGATCAATTGACTACTCATTCACAAGACTGAGCATGATCGAGTGATGTGAACCTTAAATTACACATTATTTTACATGTAATTTTTGTAAACTCGTGTTCTTTATGCTACTTCTGTATATTCTTGAAGACATCACGTTGTTGACGAAACCTCAAAATCAAAAGGATTTAGTGTTTCTTCACCTTATTGACATACTGTCCCGTTTTCTGTTTTGGGTCCTCTGGTAGGTTAGGATAAGGGAGGCAGGTTTTAAGAAGACAGTTTTGTGACGTTGGGAAACTATAAGAGGACGGGCTGGCGTCTCTGATCATTGCACCCTTGCTCGGGTGCATTGAAGTTTCGTGGGTAAGTTGGGTTTGTGGTACAGTGGTAAAACACTCAGATACGTGGTGGTACAGTGTTAAAACACTCAGATACGTGGTGGTACAGTGGTAAAACACTCAGATACGTGGTGGTACAGTGGTAAAACACTCAAGATACTTGGTGGTACAGTGGTAAAACACTCAGATACGTGGTGGTACAGTGGTAAAACACTCAAGATACTTGGTGGTACAGTGGTAAAACACTCAGATACGTGGTGGTACAGTGGTAAAACACTCAAGATACGTGGTGGTACAGTGGTAAAACACTCAAGATACGTGGTGGTACAGTGGTGAAACACTCAGATACGTGGTGGTACAGTGGTGAAACACTCAGATACGTGGTGGTACAGTGGTGAAACACTCAGATACGTGGTGGTACAGTGGTAAAACACTCAGATACGTGGTGGTACAGTGGTGAAACACTCAGATACGTGGTGGTACAGTGGTGAAACACTCAGATACGTGGTGGTACAGTGGTGAAACACTCAGATACGTGGTGGTACAGTGGTAAAATACTCAGCTTTGCATCACGCGAACCAGGGAACTTGGAATTTTCATGTGTGTGCATGGGTGTGTGCGTGTGCCCTGGCGAGTGTGTGCGCGCGCACTCGCTCGCACGTGCGTGCGTGCGTCCATGACGACAGAGCAAGAGAGAGAGAGAGAGAGAGATACCCCAGCATCGGTCACCTTGACAAAACCTCAACTATCACCCTTCCCTCCCTCCCTCTCTCTCTCTCTCTCTCTCTCTCTCTCTCTCTCTCTCTCTCTCTCTCTCTCTCTCTCTCTCTCTCTCTCATCCTATCACCCTTTCCCCATCTCGCCCCCAGCATCCCAACTCAGCATCCATCTCACCCACCAGATGTCTGCATCTCAATCATGTCGAACAGCTCTACCTACACTTGCACCAGTAGTATTGCTGAGAGAGGGGGATGCTGCATCACCCCATCCCGACCCCCACACACACTCTCCACAACACGTATACCTGTGTACTACCTTAATGAGGACCCATTTAGCCATGCTGGGTAATTGTTTCCAACTCTCTTGGCATTCACTGGGGGATGTCTTTGAAAAAAATAGTTTTAGTTATATATTCGACGTTTATATAGCTACTAGTTGCCTCTGTGAGGGTGTTTGTGTGTGTGTGTGTGTGTGTGTGTGTGTGTGTGTGTGTGTGTGTGTGTGTGTGTGTGTGTGTGTGTGTGTGTGTGTGTGTACTCACCTATTTGTGCTTGCGGGGGATGAGCTCTGGCTCTTTGGTTCCGCCTCTCAACCGTCAATCAACAGGATCGTGTGTGTGTGTGTGTGTTTACTAGTTGTGTTTTTACGGGGGTTGAGCTTTGCTCTTTCGGCCCGCCTCTCAACTGTCAATCAACTGTTTACTAACTACTTTTTTTTCCCCCACACCACACACACACACACACCCCAGGAAGCAGCCCGTGACAGCTGACTAACTCCCAGGTACCTATTTACTGCTAGGTAACAGGGGCACTTAGGGTGAAAGAAACTTTGCCCATTTGTTTCTGCCTCGTGCGGGAATCGAACCCGCGCCACAGAATTACGAGTCCTGCGCGCTATCCACCAGGCTACGAGGCCCCCATGTGTGTGTGTGTGTGTGTGTGTGTGTGTGTGTGTGTGTGTGTGTGTGTGTTAGAGTGAGAAGCTAATATGAAAAGTTGTCAAACTAAAATACTTACAGCATCGAGAAACATACTGACAAGCCATGATTTATCAACGAACATATATAATCATATATATATAATACATCATATATAATTTACGCCAAGCGTTTCCCCATATTTTACCTCAGGGGGGAAAAATTAAAATAAGTTCGGTAATCAGAGTGAGTTTGCATCAGGCGCGCCAGAGCTGATTGGGTATGGTATCATCATAGGATCTGACGTAGGCTGTGTACTTTGATCCAGACTACTGAGAGAAAAAAAAACCTGTTTTTCTTTTACAAATCTGAAAATGTCAATATCTTACAGATATATTAATTTGCACTGAGAGGTGGTATATGGGGAAAGAGGGATGCTGCATGAAAGTGATCTGTAGAAGTTTATTTCTAATTTATCTATCTAAATGAGAATGTTGTTAGCTGGCCTCACCCAACTTCACTGGGTGACAGATGGGTGAAATGGAATAGTCACAGCTGGTACAGGGGGGAAGGGGCTCCATCCCCCCCCCCCTTTCCTAGCCTGCCATGAAGTTGGTGAAAATGGAATGTTTGGCTCCAAGTCTACAGAGTTTTATAATTTGTTCAACAACTGATTGTACTGTTCAAAAACAAGCTTGACTACAACTAGCTACAAATGCATTAAAGGACGCCGAAGGAAGTTTTTTTATTATTATTAATACATGAGATACATCTACATTAGTGCAGCTACCCTAGACTATATGAAGTGGAGTACAGTGTGTCAAAAAAGCTAACTAAGTGATGCTAAAAAAATCCCCATCACACGCCGAAGGAAGAATATTTTATTTGTGATTCAAAGTCTACTGTTCAAGCACTTGAAAACTTCTCATGCAAGAGTCTTACAATGTCAGTACATAATCTAATCGCTGCACAGATAAAAGGGGTTCACAATCTCTCTTCTATGAACACGATCTCATAAATATAACCCATCATGATAACACAGACATTGCAGCCAAATAGCCATGTAACAAGGCTGAATTTAAGCTAGACCTGTTGACCCCCAATATCTGGTAAGTCTATATTGCTCCAAACACTCAAGACTGATGGATATCACCGACTGGCAAAAGTCTGAAAACACCCTGCATAGTAAGCTATAATTTGTTTAGATCCGAAACCTGAGTAAATGGGCTTCACAAAACGTCCATAAGACTGTGCGACACAGTGGGTGCCACGATCAGGTTACTGTTACCTGTGGCAGGTGGCTACAGGTGACGGATTTTTCCGTCCTGAGCACTCCAGGTGCAAACTCTGCTCACAGAGTTGAATGCTCAGTCGTTAAACTCTTCAGACCTGCTGGTATGAGGTGCCTTGATCATTCCAATCACCTAGTTAACTCTAGTGTTCTTGAGGAGATTACTATAATGCACTCAAAGTTAGAGAGTGCAGACAATTCATCACATACCTGGTTACCTGGTTGATACCTGGTTGATACCTGGTTGATACCTGGTTGATACCTAGTTGATACCTGGTTGATACCTGGTTGATGGGGTTCTGGGAGTTCTTCTACTCCCCAAGCCCGGCCCGAGGCCAGGCTCGACTTGCCCCTGTATGATTAACTATCCTGCGAGATGGGAAGATTTTGATATCATTAATATTTTATTCACTCTTGTGTTCTTGATGATATCCTCATAATGCTCCCAGAGTTTGCCAGTGCAGACTACTGATCACATGGCCTTGTATGACTAACCATCCTGTGTGATGGGGATTTTGGTGGCATCACGTAGCTAGCTAGCTCTTGACACACTGTGTAACCCTTCATATATACTCTACGAGAGCTGCATAAATGGTGATGTAACTAAATATGTTAATACAAATATAATTATCTTCGTGAACCTGATGGAAGTTTGTGAAGCTGAGACGTGCCAAAAGGTGTGTTCTGATGACTAGCTGCGTTCTGAGTGCTCCCAATACTTAAGTGAGGCGATCAGAGCTCTGTTGGATACCCCCACTCTAGTTTAGTATAAATGAATAATTATGGATTCATGTGTTATAGCAGTTACTGAATGATCTCATCGAGCAAACAGACTTCGTCTGAAGTGGTGTACTATTTAGTGGACAAAAATATGTTAATGAGGTTAATCTATCATCTAAAATATCACACCAATACTTCATTGCCTTGACTAAATAAACATACGATTAATTTTGAACAAATTTATTTGTAAATGTAATCAGCTAACTTTGTTTTTTCAAATTATTTTGTATTACAAAAATACTGAAATGATTTTATTGTTACTGACAGATTATATATATATATATACATGTCGTACCTAATAGCCAGAACGCACTACTCGGCCTAGTATATTACATTAAAAACATGAATTACTGACTTAATTATGTTAGTTCAAGTTATGTTAAGAGAGGTTAGGTTAGGGTTAATTTGGTCATATTTCAAAGTTAGTTTTCAAACTATTTTTTTTTTAAATCACACATGATGTAATGGAAAACTTTATTACACAAGATAAAAAAATCATAAAATATTTATCACGAAAATTTGGCATATTAGGCAAATCCGCCCTTGCATATTAAGCCAAATACGGCGTTCTGGCAACTAGTCACAACATATATATATATATATATATATATATATATATATATATATATATATATATATATATATATATATATATATATATATATATATATATATATATGTCGTACCTAGTAGCCAGAACTCACTTCTCAGCCTAATATGCAAGGCCCGATTTGCCTAATAAGCCAAGTTTTCATGAATTAATATATTTTCTATAATTTTTTTCTTATGAAATGATAAAGCTACCCATTTCATTATGTAAGAGGTCAATTTTTTTTTTATTTGAGTGAAAATTAACGTAGATATATGACCGAACCTAACCAACCCTACCTAACCTAACCTAACCTATCTTTATAGGTTAGGTTAGGTTAGGTAGCCGAAAAAGTTAGGTTAGGTTAGGTTAGGTAGGTTAGGTAGTCGAAAAGCAATTAATTCATGAAAAATTTGATTATTAGGCAAATCGGGCCTCGCATAGTAGGCTGAGAAGTGCGTTCTGGCTACTAGGTACGACATATATATATATATATATATATATATATATATATATATATATATATATATATATATATATATATATATATATATATGGTTTTTCTTCACCTTCCTGATAGTAGAAGGTGTTTAACCACACTAGAAATAGACAAATTTGTAGACAAATTTATTTGTAGAATTAAACATTTCATTTACTTTTACACTTGTTGACTCGAACCGCCGACCCCACTGTGGGGACAGGCGGTTCCTTAGTGTTCTTAGTTCTGAGTGTCTAATGCGACAATCTGGAAGATGAAGACAGCAGCTAGCACAAGACGGTACAAGGACGATATCATCAATACCCAATTGGAAGAGGTCGAGTCGGAGGGAGTGGCTAAAGGTGGAGGCCAGTGATTGACTGGGACTCCACTTCAGTGTACGACAATCAAGAGAGGGAGGTGTGTGTGTGTGTGTGTGTGTACTTACCTAGTTGTACTCACCTAATTATGCTTGCGAGGGTTGAGCTCTGGCTCTTTGGTCCCGCCTCTCAACCGTCAATCGACAGGTGTACAGGTTCCTGAGCCTACTGGGCTCTATCATATCTACACTTGAAGCTGTGTATGGAGACAGCCTCCACCACATCACTTCCTAATGCATTCCATTTGTCTACTACTCTGACACTGAAAAAATTCTTTCTAACGTCTCTATGTGTGTGTGTGTGTGTGTGTGTGTGTGTGTGTGTGTGTGTGTGTGTGTGTGTGTGTGTGTGTGTGTGTGTGTGTGTGTGTGTCGTCTTTTGCAACTGAAAATTCTTCTGGCAGCGTCTGGGAAGAGACATTTTCACAGAGGAAGAGATCCGTGAATCGTGACAAGACAGGAGTAGAGGCAGCAGTTAAAGTGGAGACGGACATTCCACTCTCGTGCATAATCCTTTATCCGATGTTGTGGTTGGATGAACGTTGACGAAGCTCACCAAACAATTCTCGTTCATTATGGAGGGACGAATTTGTAAGGTGAGCCAGTGAGAGGACACCTGTGATTAATGCCTACACGTCAAGTGAGCTGAGTTGTTGGCAATGACAGCTAGGTGTGTGTGCACTCACCTAGTTGTATTCACCGAGTTGTGCTTGCGGGGGTTGAGCTCTGACTCTTTGGTCCCGCCTCTCAACCATCAATCGACTGATGTACAGCTTCCTGAGCCTACTGGGCTCTATCATATTTACATTTGAAACTGTGTATGGAGTCAGCCTCCACTACATCACTGCCTAATGCATTCCACCTGTTAACTACTCTGACACTGAAAGAATTATTTCTAACGTCCCTGTGGCTCATTTGGGTACTCAAGTCTCCACCTGTGTCCCCTTGTTCGCGTACCACCCGTGTTAAAAAGTTTATCCTTATCAACCCTGTCAATTCCTCTGAGAATTTTGTAGGTAGTAATCATGTCTCCCCTTACTCTTCTGTCTTCCAGTGTCGTGAGGAGGATCTCAAGCAGCCTTTCCTCGCAACTCATGCCTCTTAGTTCTGGAACTGGTCTAGTGGCATACCTCAGAACTTTTTCCAGCTTCGTCTTGTGCTTGACAAGGTACGGGCTCCATGCTTGGGCCGCATACCCCAGGATTGGTCTTACATATGTGGTGTACAAGGTTCTGAAGGATTCTGAATGGTTCTGAATGCATATGCCGCAGATGTAATTCTTTTTATGTGGGCTTCAGGAGATAGGTTTGGAATAATATCAACTCCAAGAACTTTCTCTCTGTCCGTTTCATGAAGTACTTCATTTCCACTTCGGTATCCTGTGTTTGGCCTCCTGTTTCCACCGCCTAGTTTCATGACTATGCATTTACTCGGGATGAACTTAAGTAGCCATATGTTGGACCATTCAATCAGTCTGTTTAGGTCATCTTGTAGCCTCCTACTATCATCCTCTGTTTTAATCCTCCATATAATATTTGCATCATCAGCAAACAGTGAAAGAAACGAGTGTATACCCTCTGGGAGATCATTTACATATATCAAAAACAGTATAGGTCCAAGGCCTGAACCCTGCGGGACTCCTCTGTTGACGTCTCGCCAATCTGAGGCTTCATTCCTCACAGTGACTCTATGTCTTCTGTTGTTTAGGTACTCCCTTATCCAATGGAGTACCTTCCCTTTCACTCCTGCCTGCATCTCCAGCTTTTTCACTAGCCTCTTGTGTGGTAATGTGTCAAAGGTTTTCTGGCAATTCAAAAATATGCAGTCTGCCCACCCCTCTCTTTCTTGCCTGATTTTTGTTGCCTGGTCGTAGAATTCAATTAGTCCTGTGAGGCAGAACTTGCCATTCCTGAGCCCATGTTGATGGTATTTTACAAAGTTTTTTCATTCCAGATGTTCCATTAGCTTTTTTCGAACAATCTTCGCTATTAGCTTGCATGATATGCAAGTTAGGGACACTGGCCTGTAGTTCAGTGCCTCCTGCCTATCCCCCTTCTTGTATATCGGGAATACATTAGCCGTCTTCCAAATTTTTGGCAATTTCCCTGTTTCCAGTGATTTGTTTTACACCGTGGAGAGTGGCAGGCACAATGCTTCTGCTCCTTCCTTTAGTATCCATGGGGAGATTCCACTCGGTTCTATAGCCTTTGTCACATCCAACTCTAGCAAGAGGTTTCTTACATCCCCACTGGTAATCTCAAACTCTTCTAGTGGTTCCTGGTTAACTATTCCATCTATCTCCGAAACTTCCCATTGCTCTAATGTGAAGACCTCTTGGAATTTCTTATTCAGTTCCTCGCACACTTCCTTGTCATTTGTAGTGAATCTGTCTGCCCCTATCCTCAATTTCATTACCTGTTCCTTTACTGTTATTTTTCTCCTGATGTGGCTGTGTGTGTGTGTGTGTGTGTGTGTGTGTGTGTGTGTGTGTGTGTGTGTGTGTGTGTGTGTACTCACCTAATTTACTCCCCTAATTGTGCTTGCGGGGGTTGAGCTTTGGCTCTTTGGTCCCGCCTCTCAACCGTCAATCAACTGGTGTACAGATTCCTGAGCCTACTGGGCTCTATCATATCTACATTTGAGACTGTGCATGGAGTCAGCCTCCACCACATCACTTCCTAGTGCATTCCATTTATTAACTACTCTGACACTGAAAAAATTATTTCATTTTTGTGTGTGTGTGTGTGTGTGTGTGTGTGTGTGTGTGTGTGTGTGTGTGTGTGTGTGTGTGTGTGTGTGTGTGTGTGTGTGTGTGTGTGTGTATTTCTCACGCAGTGATTGAAGGCGAGAGGCATTTGGAGTTATCGTTTATGTAACACTTACAAGCCTCAGACTGACACACAGTCACACCCATCGCGGCCATTAGGCCAGGTGCCAAGTGTGTTGATTATTGGACCACCCGAGAGTCAGGTCGAGAGAGACACTTCAGTGACGAGTTGATGAGGGTCATCATTTGTAAGATAACAGTATGCTCTGGCCGTTGGTAGTATATTTTAACCCAACGTTATCATCTTGTGAACTCTCTCACATCGAAAGACTATTGATAACCATTTGTCCAAGTAGGGGGTTTGAGCATGTTAAATGAATGCTATTAAACTTATATATTAATCAGAATGGGTCCTTTGCTTGTTGAGGCTGATTATAGGGAATTAATTTAATCATTTATGTTCACTTTATGTACAGAAGGGGAAAGCTACTTGTCAAAGCTAGCATTTCAGACACACTGGTTGTGCATATATTTGAAATGAAAGCTTGTTCTAATGTATAGACGTGTTCATATATGAATTAGATCATTTAACCCTGTTTGTAAGACACAATTGGTCACTTGACCACGTCGAAAACAATTCAGCTGTTGACCACACCACACACTAGAAAGTGAAGGGACGACGACGTTTCGGTCCGTCCTGGACCATTCTCAAGTCGATTGTGGCCCAATTCAGCTGGGCCAACCCTCCCCCACACACATTCTGTTCCTTTGTTGTTATTCGGTCAGAACAGCAGCAGCGGTATTCATCATTACCGCCAAGTTCGGTTCGAACCCTGGGGTTCGAACTCGGAATTCTTGATAGTGAGTCGAGAACTGAACCGGACTGCACTACCGGCACCCTAAAATAATGTCACTATGAACTCCATCATCAAGTACTACGTTAGAATGACACTGTGGCTCTTAACCGATCACCGGGAACTGTGTCTGTTATCCGGATATAAAACACTCATCTGGAGATAAGAGTTCAGTGACGTAACTCACTCAAATATCAACAGTCTCCTCTTGCAATAATCCAAGTTAACGCTACTCTTATAGATCTCCTCATTTCACTGCATACACAGAGTCCGGTGTTACTGGCCTGGTGTTACTAGCCTGGTGTTACTGGCCTGGTGTTACTAGCCTGGTGTTACTGGCCTGGTGTTACTAGCCTGGTGTTACTGGCCTGGTGTTACTGGCCTGGTGTTACTGGCCTGGTGTTACTGGGTTGATAGTATTCTGAACACGACAGATATTTCCGACCTTTACAAACATGTGCGATATGCTTGGTCAGGTTAAACACCATTAACCTTTGGTTAATGGCGAGTATGGGTGAGCATATGGATACTACTGCGCCATTAACTATAGATACCAGCTTTGAGTGGTCTGAATCACCTTCACAGACGAAACTCAGCTTATTAGAGATCTCATCCAGCAATTAATTATTACTCAATGAGTATTGACCCAATCATATGATTGGGTCAATACTCATTGACCCAATCATATGATTGGGCGAAAACGATTAGATATTCTACGCATACCCAAAGCCAAAGAACAAGCTGAAGTCAGAACAAATATTTGTAGTTACACACAGAAATCACAATAGCATGATGGAACAAATGAACAAATCCACTAGGGCCGTGACGAGGATTCGAACTTACGTCTGAGAGGATCCCAGACACTGCCTGCCTCTCGGACGTAGGTTCGAAACCTCGTCACGGCCCTTGTGGATTTGTTCATTAGATTTGTAGTTATATCTCTATGTGGCCGGATACATGTATCCGGGACCGTTCTTGCAAGCATGGCTGGGGTCCTCCCGAACGCTGCTCTACACACACACACACACACACACACACACACACACACACACACACACACACACATAAGTAGTTTCAAAGCATTATATGACAAAGAGTGCTGGGAAGACGGGACACCACGAGCGTAGCTCTCATCCTGTAACTACACTTAGGTAATTACACACACACTCACACACACACACACACACACACACACACACACACACACACACACACACACACACACACACACACACACAGACACACACACGCACCTGACGCCAGATGTAAACACCTCAACTAGAAGAAACCAACTACATTATTATTAAAGAAAATACCACCACGACACGAGATGAGGCATCTCGCGTGTTGAAGATGCTGCAGGGAGATAAGTTTACAACAGCATCACGTGCCAGCATCACCTTGCAGTATGACCCCGGGGCCGCCTTCCAACGCCCACGTTATGCTGGCATGGGAGAGTCGTGAGCATGGTCTGATAATGGGAGGGTTATGGGTACTATTAGATGGTAAGTGGGAGAGAGGGAGGAAGATGGGAGAGAGGAACGATGACAGAACTGGAATTCAAGAGTTAGATCCCATCCCCCCACACAAGAATTGTTGTGGGAGAGGGGGAAGAGATTTGCGGGGGAGGGGGTGAATGGGGAGTTACGTGTAATCATCAAGGTAGAGGAATAGTACTGGAAGAGGTTCCTGGGGTCGTCCTGGAAGGTCAGAGAGGTCACGGAGAAAGTGCGCATGCGTTTGACCATAGTTGTTTGTGTAGGTGTGTGTGAAACTCTCTCTCTCTCTCTCTCTCTCTCTCTCTCTCTCTCTCTCTCTCTCTCTCTCTCTCTCTCTCTCTCTCTCTCTCTCTCTCTCTCTTTCATTACGCCCTTTCTGTCTCTGTTAATCGTCGGCGTATGCATCAAGATGCCCATGAGAGGAAGATGGACGAAATGTACACCACGCACTCGACTTGACGACAAGAGAGCGACACGACAAATTAGACTTGACTGGTGTCAATGATTCTGGGAAAACGACAGATGCGTCGATTCTCATCAATTATTATTTCACCAACTACCTTAACCACCTTGTCCTCGCAGGTATAGTAACTGACGCCAGTCACAGAGCCGAGGCGTGAGGGGCAGTTAGCAGAATCAGTTCATCAATTATAACTCTCAAGTTTTTATAGCAGTTATATCTTACAGCAAGGAAAATAAAAATCCAAATTGATAACTTTTTAAAATCGGAGAGAGGGAGAGAGGGAGGGAGGGGGGGAGGGTGGTAGGGGGGTGGTGATTTATATCACCATAAGGAAATAATTTTCAATATATTATGTTGGTGTCATGATAGGGTGAGTGAGAGAGTCAGAGGTCGGGTTGAGGGGTGAGCCACCGGGCATTCTCATCTTGATATATTGATATTAATGACGGGAAATGCCGACTATAAGGCATTAAGATGCCGACGAGGAGTCGGCCGGCCACCATGTGATCATTATATATATATATATATATATATATATATATATATATATATATATATATATATATATATATATATATATATATATATATATATATATATATCTGTGAGAGATCGAAGTGGTTTGGAGAAAGTTTGGCTCGATTTTTGTTGTCTATTATTTTAATAGGTATCTTTATTCCCCCCGTATTAAGGAAATTATATACAACATTTTATTTGAATATAAGTGTGGAAAGGATTCAAAATAAATTTTAAATCAATTTAATGTTTTCACAATAAGTTGGCTTCATTATTTGCCTCAACTAGAGTTTTCATGTATTAATTTGCTGATTTGTTTAGTAAATTACCAGCAATTTTCATTGCTTTATGCGAGCCAAATCACTTAACTCTGTAGACCCTTAATTTAATTTGTTAGCTGGTCAGTTTCGAATTACACAACTTGTTTTATGTTTTATTAATCCAATTACCATAGAACAGTCCCAGATAACTTGATATTCCCTTTATTTGTAGATATTGAACATGAGCATAAATGCCCTCGGAGCCTATTTTGGAAACACCTAAGGTTTACACTTAGAGAAAATATATGTGTTTCTGTTTCGTATTCAAAGTACATATGATGCGTTGTCACCAAACATTAGCTTGCATACTTTGTTTAAAAGCTACTATTTAGCGTTTAATTGTACAAAAAAAATAACATGGCTACTCAACGAAGCGTTTGATTTTTGATACGTTGAATACTGATATCAAACGAGAGAGCTGGGAGGCTGCATCTCTCATGGTTGTCAAACTAATTGACTCAGTCCCTACACATATACAACCTAGATAAACAAACTCATGAATACGCCAAAGTGAGTTAAGTTGGGTGAAGTATAGTGCCTCTCTGGAAGGAAGCAAAGTGTCAGATAGATGACAGATCAGAATAGAGATGTCCAACCATTGCAGCAGAGTTGCGAGGTTGATATTAGGACTCATACTGATTCCCAAGTCAACAATCTGGTAGAGGAAAGTTGCTCTTGCATATCAACATTTGTTAATGAGGCAAAACGAATGAGAAAATCTGATCCGAGGTGGAAAAAGATGAGCCTGTGATATCCTGCAGAATCAACTTGAGGCTGTGGCAAAGACCTCAAAAAATTAACACTTTTTTACTCAGACAAATGCAAAGTTATGAGGGCAGGAAGAGAAGTGTTTGAAGTACTCATTAACAATGTGAACAGCATACGCCAAACAAGTCATTGTTCCTAAATAGCCCTTAAGAAACTTGACAATTGAACCCTTCCGAGTGCTATATACAGATTAGTTGAGATCCAATTTTTAAGTATATAACCCAAGCGTGGAACTCACACCTGAAAAAAATAAAGGCTAGGTCCTCGCTAGGCCGCGAGGACCTAGATAGCGAAGCCACACAGCTTGGCTCGTCGTATTCAGACTGGGATCCGATCTGGGCCTCAATCTCCATATCCAAGAGTTTCAGAGTTGATTTCGATCGTTTCCCAACGTGTTCGATTCTCCTAACATGCCAATATCTCTCAAGTCACACCCCCGTCGCTCCTACCAATTACCAACATTACGAGATTTCCAAAAAAAAAATATTGCTTCGAACATCAAAGTAATAATTGCACTTTGAACTACGTTTTTAAAATCATTTTAAAATAATTCCAAGTCACGTTTACCTAGCTGCAAAATGTCAACCAAGAATTATTAATGCTAGAAACATGCAATCATATCAGAACAGGATTCTCGCTCAATAATCAGAAAACGAGGTTTTTCATAAAATGTTTTACAAGGTGCTTGACCGTGAAAGGGTAAAAAGCACCTGATGAATTACTCGTCCAGGTACTGTAAAACTCACACAAGGGGTTAAAATTCACCTGGGTTCTGTAGGAGACTCGAACTGTGAACCCTACGCGGCCGGAGCTCTATCGACCGAGCTATTGAGAGGTCTTAATAAGGAAAGTTTCCTGAAGCAATTCAAAATTGGAGTTTTCGACTTTCCCCTGACTATTACTGAAGCTTATAGGATACTCTACTTTGGATACTCAACAGATGTGTGTGTGACGCCCTTGATGACTCTACAGGTGTGTGTGACGTCCTTGGTGACTCTACAGGTGTGTGTGTAACGCCTCTGGTGACTTTACAGGTGTGTGACGCCCTTGGATACTCTATAGGTGTGTGACGCCCTCGGATACTCTACAGGTGTGTGGCACCCCAAGTGTGTTTGGGTGGGGAGTTTTGTCTCCTGCCGGTGTGGAATCATCTCGTGTGTGTGTGTGTGTGTGTGTGTGTGTGTGTGTGTGTGTGTGTGTGTGTGTGTGTGTGTGTTGGGAGGGGGGTTATGGTGTGTGTGTGTGTGTGTGTGTGTGTGTGTGTGTGTGTGTGTGTGTGTTGGGACGGGGGTTATGGTGTGTGTGTGTGTGTGTGTGTGTGTGTGTGTGTGTGTGTGTGTGTGTGTGTGTGTGTGTGTGTGTGTGTGTGTGTGTGTGTGTGTGTGCAGGGTTGATGTAACAGGTGTGTGGACAAACCCCGTGTATATGTAGGGTTAAGGGGGGGGGGGTTGAGAGGGAGGCATTGGAAGGGAGAGGGAGAGGGGTGGAAGCACTGCAGTTCGAGCCTCCCCTCCCCCCCCCAACCCCACTCGCCTGTGAAGAAGGACCGGCATACTGTCCCCTGAAGGACGCTATAAAAGTCGCATGCGGGGGCAGATAGTGCCATCAGAGGCCATGTTGGGTGGTTCATATCTCATCTATATATATATACCCAGCTTGCGGGGCATGTGATCCGGGCATCATATGCCAGCCCGGGCCCCCCTCCCTCCCCCTTTATCAAGTTCACTAATGACTCAGGAAAATCACCGGGGTACGTCCTTGGTCGTTAACCTGCGGTAATTACATCACCTTTTTCCGGGGAAGGGGGGAGAGGGGGGAGGGGGAGGGGGGGGCTTAGGGGAGGGAGGAAAAGTGGTGCAACTGTGTCTATCTATCTATCTATCTATCTATCTATATATATATATATATATATATATATATATATATATATATATATATATATATATATTATTAAATATGACCGAAAAAGTAAGATTAATAATTCTAACACGAATTTTCTCAATCTTTCGTACATTACGCTTCACTGTTGGAGGTAAATCAAAAATCACTTCTCCAAAATTCATTTTTATTTCTAGTCTGACGCGACACGGGCGCGTTTCGTAAAACTTATTACATTTTCAAAGACTTCACAAATACACAACTGATTAGAACTTACGTCTCTCTGATATTATATCTACATTTGAGTGAGGTGGGAAGGATGATGTGGCATTAACACAAGACAGAACAGGGGATATTAATAGGGTATTAAAAGTATCAACACAAGACAGAACAGAAAACAATGGGTATTGAATAGAAGTGTTTGTAGAAAGCCTATTGGTCCATATTTCTTGATGCTTCTATATTGGAGCGGAGTCTTGAGGTGGGTAGAATATAGTTGTGCAATAATTGGCTGTTGATTGCTGGTGTTGACTTCTTGATGTGTAGTGCCTCGCAAACGTCAAGCCGCCTGCTATCGCTGTATCTATCGATGATTTCTGTGTTGTTTACTAGGATTTCTCTGGCGATGGTTTGGTTATGGGAAGAGATTATATGTTCCTTAATGGAGCCCTGTTGCTTATGCATCGTTAAACGCCTAGAAAGAGATGTTGTTGTCTTGCCTATATACTGGGTTTTTTGGAGCTTACAGTCCCCAAGTGGGCATTTGAAGGCATAGATGACGTTAGTCTCTTTTAAAGCGTTCTGTTTTGTGTCTGGAGAGTTTCTCATGAGTAGGCTGGCCGTTTTTCTGGTTTTATAGTAAATCGTCAGTTGTATCCTCTGATTTTTGTCTGTAGGGATAACGTTTCTATTAACAATATCTTTCAGGACCCTTTCCTCCGTTTTATGAGCTGTGGAAAAGAAGTTCCTGTAAAATAGTCTAATAGGGGGTATAGGTGTTGTGTTAGTTGTCTCTTCAGAGGTTGCATGGCTTTTCACTTTCCTTCTTATGATGTCTTCGATGAAACCATTGGAGAAGCCGTTATTGACTAGAACCTGCCTTACCCTACAGAGTTCTTCGTCGACTTGCTTCCATTCTGAGCTGTGGCTGAGAGCACGGTCGACGTATGCGTTAACAACACTCCTCTTGTACCTGTCGGGGCAGTCGCTGTTGGCATTTAGGCACATTCCTATGTTTGTTTCCTTAGTGTAGACTGCAGTGTGGAAACCTCCGCCCTTTTCCATGACTGTTACATCTAGAAAAGGCAGCTTCCCATCCTTTTCCGTCTCGTAAGTGAAACGCAGCACGGAACTCTGCTCAAATGCCTCCTTCAGCTCCTGCAGATGTCTGACATCAGGTACCTGTGTAAAAATGTCGTCAACATACCTGCAGTATATGGCCGGTTTCAAGTTCATGTCGACTAAGACTTTTTGCTCGATGGTACCCATGTAGAAGTTTGCAAACAGGACACCTAGGGGAGAACCCATGGCGACCCCATCTACTTGCTTATACATGTGCCCATCCGGGCTCAAGAAGGGTGCCTCTTTAGTACAAGCTTGGAGTAGTTTCCTCAGAATACTTTCTGGCATGTCAAGACATGCCAGAAAGTATTCTGAGGAAACTACTCCAAGCTTGTACTAAAGAGGCACCCTTCTTGAGCCCGGATGGGCACATGTATAAGCAAGTAGATGGGGTCGCCATGGGTTCTCCCCTAGGTGTCCTGTTTGCAAACTTCTACATGGGTACCATCGAGCAAAAAGTCTTAGTCGACATGAACTTGAAACCGGCCATATACTGCAGGTATGTTGACGACATTTTTACACAGGTACCTGATGTCAGACATCTGCAGGAGCTGAAGGAGGCATTTGAGCAGAGTTCCGTGCTGCGTTTCACTTACGAGACGGAAAAGGATGGGAAGCTGCCTTTTCTAGATGTAACAGTCATGGAAAAGGGCGGAGGTTTCCACACTGCAGTCTACACTAAGGAAACAAACATAGGAATGTGCCTAAATGCCAACAGCGACTGCCCCGACAGGTACAAGAGGAGTGTTGTTAACGCATACGTCGACCGTGCTCTCAGCCACAGCTCAGAATGGAAGCAAGTCGACGAAGAACTCTGTAGGGTAAGGCAGGTTCTAGTCAATAACGGCTTCTCCAATGGTTTCATCGAAGACATCATAAGAAGGAAAGTGAAAAGCCATGCAACCTCTGAAGAGACAACTAACACAACACCTATACCCCCTATTAGACTATTTTACAGGAACTTCTTTTCCACAGCTCATAAAACGGAGGAAAGGGTCCTGAAAGATATTGTTAATAGAAACGTTATCCCTACAGACAAAAATCAGAGGATACAACTGACGATTTACTATAAAACCAGAAAAACGGCCAGCCTACTCATGAGAAACTCTCCAGACACAAAACAGAACGCTTTAAAAGAGACTAACGTCATCTATGCCTTCAAATGCCCACTTGGGGACTGTAAGCTCCAAAAAACCCAGTATATAGGCAAGACAACAACATCTCTTTCTAGGCGTTTAACGATGCATAAGCAACAGGGCTCCATTAAGGAACATATAATCTCTTCCCATAACCAAACCATCGCCAGAGAAATCCTAGTAAACAACACAGAAATCATCGATAGATACAGCGATAGCAGGCGGCTTGACGTTTGCGAGGCACTACACATCAAGAAGTCAACACCAGCAATCAACAGCCAATTATTGCACAACTATATTCTACCCACCTCAAGACTCCGCTCCAATATAGAAGCATCAAGAAATATGGACCAATAGGCTTTCTACAAACACTTCTATTCAATACCCATTGTTTTCTGTTCTGTCTTGTGTTGATACTTTTAATACCCTATTAATATCCCCTGTTCTGTCTTGTGTTAATGCCACATCATCCTTCCCACCTCACTCAAATGTAGATATAATATCAGAGAGACGTAAGTTCTAATCAGTTGTGTATTTGTGAAGTCTTTGAAAATGTAATAAGTTTTACGAAACGCGCCCGTGTCGCGTCAGACTAGAAATAAAAATGAATTTTGGAGAAGTGATTTTTGATTTACCTCCAACAGTGAAGCGTAATGTACGAAAGATTGAGAAAATTCGTGTTAGAATTATTAATCTTACTTTTTCGGTCATATTTAATAATATATGTCTACAGGAAAGACTGCTACCAAAATATACTAATATATATATATATATATATGTCGTACCTAGTAGCCAGAACTCACTTCTCAGCCTACTATGCAAGGCCCGATTTGCCTAATAAGCCTAGTTTTAATGAATTAATGTTTTTTCGATTACCTAACCTACCTAACCTAACCTAACCTAACGTTTTCGGCTACCTAACCTAACCTAACCTATAAAGATAGGTTAGGTTAGGTTAGGTAGGGTTGGTTAGGTTCGGTCATATATCTACGTTAATTTTAACTCCAATAAAAAAAAATGACTTCATACATAATGAAATGGGTTGATTTATCATTTCATAAGAAAAAAATTAGAGAAAATATATTAATTCAGGAAAACTTGGCTTATTAGGCAAATCGGGCCCTGAATAGTAGGCCAAAAAGTGAGTTCTGGCTACTAGGTACGACATATATATATATATATATATATATATATATATAACTCGACCCGCCAATCTATTTATACCACCAACAGTTCCAGCTGGGAAAACAAGGAGCGAACAGTCATGGATCAGTGCCCAGTCGATCCTCCCAGTCTTTGCCTGCCACCCAGTCAAAATCAATTGAGTCGCCACATGCACAGTTCGTTCTCCTAAAGAACCTGGAACTGAGAGTAGACACACAGACACTATAGAGAATGAACGACAAACATTCTATAATACATCTTCATATTTATATATAAAATAATTGACTCTGCGCCTACCCAAAGTCGGAGGCCAGATATTTAGGAGCAAGTAATAGGGTTGGCCCCATTGCCACCCATTAAGAAATATGAGCATCTATATCGACCCCCACTGTAGGTCTCATGGTCTGATATAGGTTGTGTGTCTTCCATAGATTTGCATACATTTTTCAGTGCCTCATAATCTTAAATTTTCTGAGACAGGGATAAGGAGGGAGAGCAAGGGAAGAAGGCAAGGCAATTATCAGGAGAAAGCACAAAGCAATTCCGACTATACAACACTGGGAAGGGGTCAGGATAGCGATTTGGGATGGGACGGGGGCAAAAGGAATGGTGCCCAACCACTTGGACGGTCGGGTATTAAACACCGACCTGCATGAAGGGAGACCGTCGCTCTACCGTCCAACCCATCCATAGAAAGGGTAGAAGAAAGGGAAGGGAGGAAGATAAAAGGAAGAAACGGAAAAGGAAAAGATAGATGGAGGGGGGGGAGTGAAGACAGTGCGATAATAGAGAGACTGGTAGAGAGGTTGAATAATGTCGACAGTAGTAGTAAGGGTAGTAGTAGGGGTAGACAGGTGTAAAGGGTGGAAGAGAGAAAGAGAGAGGTATAGAAGGGTAGAGGTGAGTAGAGGGGAGTTGAAAAGCTCAAAATTTTTCGCTCCAAAAGTCCCGATTGAACAAATAATTGAACTGAGTGAATAATTGGATTTTCTTAGTGGTAAGGACTGCCATTCTAACTGGCCCGATTCACTCCACCGATACGACTGTCCAATCCACCTTAACGACTGTGAGCTCTAATAAGACGACGACTGCTGCCTTGGGATACCTCCTTACTAGCGACAACAATGTGATTCTGCCGTCAAGACCAACACCTATCCCAATAAATTTGTTTGAATGAGAAAATCCACAAGAACCTTAATGAGGATTCGAACCCATGTGCTGCTTATTCCAAGGACACGTCTCAGACAACCAAGCCACCACATGGGGTTCAAAAGGGGCCAACCTGGGGTTCTACTGAATCCTCAAGGGTTTCTGAGGCTTTTACTATGTTTCGATTTTTTGCTTCCCCCTGTAACCTCCTACCAGCAGCGTGCCAGAGGAATCATTCACCTCTATTCCACCCCCAGCACCCACGCCGCCTACGGAGGGATACACCCTGATGTCCTTGTCCTTCAAGTCCCTCCTACCCCCACCCAGTCGACCCCTTCCGTTACCTGTTTCACCCTCACCTTCACCCGTATATGGCGGCACGTCCTTGTCCTTCACTCTCGCTCTCTCATTCCCGTTACTTCTCCCCGTTACCAACTATGTTGTTTATTTCATGACGGAGTTCTGCTATCAACTCTCTCCCCTGTCTAACCTCCTCTCCCACGGCACTCTCCCTCTCCCATCCACCTCTCCCATCTCCCATCTCCTCTCAACCCTCTCTCCCACATCCACATGTTCTCCCAATAACACGCTGTATTCACTACAGCTGCCTGGGCCTTAGGGCTCTGGAAACGTGAGGCAAGACAGTGGAAATAGATAAGTGTTCAGCATATTTCCTGTCGGATATACAACGCGCATTTGGATCGATAAATATCATTGGCTTCAGTTGCAACAAATCCGGTGAAGATGAATTGAAAATGTAACAGGAATCACGGTACATGTGGCCAGCGTTCTGGTCACTCGACCACTAACAGAGTCACTCGACCACTAAAAGAATCACTCGACCATAGATTAATGGCTTCACTAGCCCCGTTGCTGGGAATATTGAGCTTCCAGCTTCTCTGTTTATATACAATGAGAGTTTACTTTAGTCCTAGACAATGTCCAGAACTAAAGTATACTTGCTGGATGGTCAGAAGTATTTCATAACCTTCCCAAGGTTTACAGGGGAAGTTAACCTTCTCCTGTAAACCCCAAGGTTCACAGGCCTCAAGCTTAACACCAAGCCAAAATTCACCATTTTGTATTAACAAAAATTATCGCAACAAAAGAACTGATGTGTTAACACAATATCTTCACGAATACCCGAGCGGAGAGGCAGGATTGTTGCTGAGTATATTATATACCGTCTTACTATACGATATACTGAGTATATGTATATTATACTCTCTTACCATATACACATCATGGATAAAGGGAAGGAGCGTGGAGAGTTGTGAATAATTATAATATCCTGAGGGAGTACACAAGAATAGTCTTGAAGCAACACAAGAATAGTCTTGAAGTCACACAAGAATAGTCTTGAAGTCACAGACGAATAGTCTTGAAGCAACACAAGAATAGTCTTGAAGTCACACAAGAATAGTCTTGAAGTCACAGACGAATAGTCTTGAAGCAACACAAGAATAGTCTTGAAGCAACACAAGAATAGTCTTGAAGCAACACAAGAATAGTCTTGAAGCAACACAAGAATAGTCTTGAAGTCACAGAAGAATAGTCTTGAAGTAACACAAGAATAGTCTTGAAGTAACAGAAGAATAGTCTTGAAGTCACAGAAGAATAGTCTTGAAGCAACACAAGAATAGTCTTGAAGCAACACAAGAATAGTCTTGAAGTCACAGAAGAATAGTCTTGAAGCAACACAAGAATAGTCTTGAAGCAACACAAGAATAGTCTTGAAGTCACATAAGAATAGTCTTGAAGCAACACAAGAATATTCTTAAAGCAACACAATAACAGTGATAAACGCGATCAAATGATATCAGGAGTCACCTTGGAGGAAAATTAGCCTGGCCAACAGAGCCTGCCTGTTACTTTCACTCCAGGTTATCTTGAAGTTACCTTGAGGTGATTTCGGGGCTTAGCGACCCCGCGGCCCGGTCGTCGTCCGGCCCTCCAGTGGGTAAAATATCCAAGGGACACGTAAATTCAGTGGGGATATGCTCTGTCATGTCAGTTCAGTGGTCAGTAAACAAGACTCAAGATATAGAGACGACAAAGACTTTCCTTAATTGGAACTAGAAACAAGAAACAGTAAATATAGAATTCTAAATTAACATTTCCCTAAAATTTACAATCGTTTTATTTGTCTCTTTTTTTTTTAGCCCAAGCTCTTTCTTAAAATATAAAGTAAAAACTGATACCCAAAAGGAAAATATTTGGTCCGTTTATACAAATTTTGTATATAACTTGGAGAACATCAGATAAATATGCAAAATAAATTACAGTTTTTACACGATAAAATCCTTGGCAACTGAATAATGGGGGAGCCAGTTTGGCTGGCCGATAGCAGTAGAAGACCTTCATCAGATGCGACAAGAAAGGCGAAGGGCGTAGAGTATTACTCACCGCTGTGAGAGTCACGAACAGCCAAACCCAAACGCCTCACAAAATTAGTGAAAATCACATTTGGAAAAAGCAATAACAATTGTCTGGTTCCGTCGAGGTGTAGATATGTGAGCAACAGTTGGCTATGTCTGTTACCGAGATGCTCTTGGATATTAGATTACAGGGAAACCCCTCTTGGCTTAATTATGTTATTCGGCTCATAATGGAGGAAATATTGCAGTGCTGCTCCTCATACGGAGCCACAGGGATCTGCCAGGGACGAGTCCAACAAAATGCTGTATCCTACAAAATCTGTATTCCTCCCAGGATACACTTTTGACTTCAACAAGTGCCTCTACACCGGTCATATCTCCTCAGACTGTACAGCAATGTGAGTCTGATCGGGCTCAGACGGAGAGAGATTAAACATTCGTGAGAGATGGCTTGTTCACGTCTCTTAAGAGCGCTGTATTCGCCTAGTAGTACTTAAAGTATGAAACTCATTCTCCTTAACTTCTGTTTGTCAACCTTAAATCGAATTGGGCAAAGGTTTCCAAGCCTGTTGGGCTCTGATGACCAGACCACACACTAGAATGTGAAGGGAGACGACGTTTCGGTCCGCCCTGGACCATTCTCAAGTCGATTGACTTGAGAATGACCATTCAAGTGACCATTGACTTGACCATTCTCTTACTCTGTTGGGCTCTGTCGTAACTATTTATGTAGTCCCGTATGGAGTCTGCCTCCATTGCTTTATTCTTAGTGTGTTTCACCTCATCGCTGTTCTGATATTAACAACACTATTCATAACCGCTCGCAGACTCGGGCGAGTGCTCATTATCATCTACGTAAACTTACCTAGTTAGAATTAAACTTTTGTTACCATTTGTCGGTTCTTTGTTACAGGAAATGCAAAAGGTATGAAAAAATGAGCAGGAACCGTAAAGAAAAAATATATTTTGGAGTGAATATAAAACAAACACCATCACCTGAGGCACACATAAAAAGGGTAACACCGGCAGCATATGCAACACTAGCGAGCAATATAGAACGTCGTTTGAAACCTAAAGAAAAAGCTCTTTCAAGGGATTTTATACAACCTTCATTAGACCAACAATGGAATGTGCAGCGCCAGTCAGAAATCCGCACCTTGTGATGCACAGAATATTAAAAAAAAAGCGATTTGCAAAAAAAATTACTTCTAGAGCCATGTGGGACAAATTCTAAGATAAGGTCAAGGAAACCACCACACAACAATAAGAAAATAAACAGAAGGGATATGATTACAACATACAAAATACCGAGAGAAATAGACCAAGTTGGACACGGACAGTCACTTATATTTTAGAGAAAGTTGGATAAAGGAACATAAGTTGAAGCTGGGAATATAAATAAGTACAAAAAAATTAAAAGAATTTCTCGTCCACTGTACGGGTGGTCACAACAAGGGGAAGTTGTGAGTGCCACCTCCATCAACAACTCATAAATTCAACAAAAAATTCGAACTACAAATTAATTAAATAATACAGCAATACAACAGGGTTAGTAAGGAAATGATGAAAAATACAACACATCCCGTAATCACAGACAGGTTAACTACTACTAAAAAAAAAATAGTTGATTGACAGTTGAGAGGCGGGTCCAAAGAACAGAGCTCAACTCCCGCAAGCACAACTAGGTGAATACAAAGATATCCCCTTGGATACTAGAGAAGGCAGCGGAAGCCCTCTACGACCTCTGGAAAGGACAGAACTTCCAGGACGCTGGAAAACTGCCATATTGTCAATATACAAAAAAAGAGGAAAGACCGTTGAACTTCAGACCAGTATCAATAACAAGCACCTCCCCCCCCCCCCCCTTTGTAAGTTTACTAGTAAGACTGATCCGAAGAAGGCCTCCCCCCCCTAAGTTTACTAGTAAGACTGATCCGAAGAAGGCTAAGAGAACGTTTGGAAAAGCTAAATTTTCTCAACATACCAGCAGGGTTTCAGTAAAGAAAAATCCTTTAAAAAAATGGCTGAAATCAAACACGAGAGGAAAAGGATTGACAGAGAGCATATATGCACATTCCTCCATCAGAAAATATTTGCTACTGTCCCACGAAAAAGAGACTCCTACTCAACCTAGAGAAAAAATATGAACCTAGAATTTTTTTTTTCCTAGAAAAAATCTACTAACCTAGGAAAAAAAATACTCAACCTAGAGAAAAAAATTAGAGAAAAAAAGTAAGGGTGGTAAGAGAGAGTACCTCTCAGAGAGGCATCAAAGGGTGGCGTTGAGAGCAAAGATATCCTTGTAGAGAGAGAGAGAGAGAGGAATAGTGAGAAGCATTCGTTACAACAATAACAACAGCACCATATACCAAACTGGCCAACGTTCGTCTATCCTTCACAAACATGAACAAAGGAGCCTTCCGATGCGTTAATATGTAACGTATGTGATACCCCCTCCAGAGTATGCAGCCCCGGCATGGAACCCTCATTAGAAAAAGATCAAGGCAAAACTAGTTCAGATGAAAAACGATATGAAACTAGAAGAGTTTTACCTGGCAGGAAGATTAGGGAAACCGAACCTTAGCACAAAGGTGGAGGAGAGGCAGATAGATATAACATCAAAAGATTCTAAGAGAAATTGGCAAAATAGATAAAGCAGCATTGTAAAAGCAAGAAACAGCAGAACTAGGTCGTATAGACGAAACTGGAGACTGAAACGAGTTGCAGACAAGTTAGAAACAACGTTTTCAAGGGTAAGATCTATCCATAAACAGAAGAGGTTAGGCATTGAAGCTAATTCGACACAATTTTGTTATGTAAAAAATCATAAAACTATGGGAACCAAATGACCTTAGATCACATTCCTTCCAAAAAATCGACCAATTACGGGCTATTCATGCCCGTGCCACCTTTTGGGAGGCTTAATCTTCATCAATCAATTAACCTTGGAAACAGAGTCACTGCACTAGTCTTTAAGAATGTTTGGAAGACAGGGCTAGCTACAAGGCTAGCTGATTGATTGATGAAGAATTAAGCCACCCAAGAGGTGCCACGGGCATGAATAGCCCGTAAGAACCTTGAACGCGACCTCTAAAAATACATCTAGACGAGTACACACACTCACACACATCCTGCCTCCCAGCCACAAAGGCTCATGCTGTCCCCTGAGTGCATGATATTTACATCACCGTGACCGCAAGTAACTCGGAGGTCGTGAATCGGTTGCAGGTCTCTTGCACTCTGGGTGTCTCCTTCACTCACGTTTTTTTATAATTTACTCAGTATCATGCCTTTGGAAATATATGCAGTTGTAATTTTCATAATGCGACCTATAATACCTTGGCATTTAATGCTTTTATCAGTTTTTACTGATTTGTAATTCTGCAATGATTGTGGGTTTGCATTTTATATAATCCATATGTTTTTTTTAATAGTTTAAACTATGTATATAAAATCTATATAACAGAAAATATCTGTCTGTGTGTTGAAAGTTGGAGGCCCGACGCTTATGGCCAGCTACACTAAACTTTACAGGGTGACTGGTGGATGTGATGAGACGGTCATAAGGGAGATCAGGGGTCGGCCACAATGTAATTTTTGCCAATATAACAATCTCGATTGGGATAAAAACTTTCAGATACCTTTATGGTGTTCCAAGGAAGGTTTTAAAGTCTCAGTTGGGTACCTTGAGGTTATCTTGAGATGATTTCGGGGCTTTAGTGTCCCCGCGGCCCGGTCCTCGACCAGGCCTCAACTCCCAGGAAGCAGCCCGTGACAGCTGACTAACACCCAGGTACCTATTTTACTGCTAGGTAACAGGGGCAAAGGGTGAAAGAAACTCTGCCCATTGTTTCTCGCCGGCACCTGGGATCGAACCCAGGACCACAGGATCACAAGTCCCGCGTGCTGTCCGCTTGGCCGACCGGCTCCTACCAATTAGGCACCTCTGAAATCTTCCTTATAATGAGCATCCATAGCCTGACATTCGGTATACGGTCTCGTACTTTTGAGACCTCTCTATGAAATCAATTTTATGCCTCCAGACAGCGAAATCTTTGTATGTTTTAACTGGCAATTATAAATGATGGAAAAATTGGTGTGACGAAATACAGAGCTTGTAACCGAACCACATCAAATAAATGTTCAACACTACACTGGGGCATAGTCCAAAGCTTGCTTTCAGCACTCTCAAAAGATTAACATATTCGTGACTGACAACGCACCCGATGGCATTAGGTCTTTGTGTTTGGAAGATTCCCTCTTTGTCCTAAAAAAGAAAGGAATGGGGGAGGGGGGAGAATTCATTCTAATAGCTGTGGGAAACTCACAATTCGCTTAAGGCTGCTACGAGAGGTCAAGACGCGACAGTCAAGCTTAACCCAAAACAATTCGGATTTGGCAATCCACAAAATGCAAAGCTGCATTTCAATGAGCATTCATTGCCTACATTAACGACGAAAATGCCCTGATCCAAGTAGATTTAAAAAAATACTTTCAACCAGTACATATACATGTAGTTAGTACATATATATATATGTACTAACTTGGTTAGTACACACACAGTGTTTCACGCTGTCAATCATTAGTTACCTTCCCTCTATCCGTTTATTTACTCAGGCACCAGAATGAACCTAAAATTAATAATCGCCGAATTCGAAATGAATTCACATGACGGTGTTAATCACCGTAATCCCTTTCACCCTTTCTCCTGATCATCGTAAACCTCTCCAGTAAACTTAACATCCGATGTTTTGACTCTTGCTTGTCCTTGGGTCCCTTGAACCCTTCCTCGTCCGTCCTGGTGCCATCCTGGATGACATACGAATATTTCAAGAGCAATAATGTCTATAATAATTTCGCAATGTCTCGCAAATCAGTCAGTCTTGCTGGTACACGGAAGAATGGAAGTAGGATATTAGTGAGTGACTTCACATGCGTGTCAGCTACAGCAAACACCAACATTTAATTTAGTAACGCAGAAATCACACTTTTCTCACTGAATTTATAGTCTTACACATCTAGGTGTCGCTATCACCCAAAGGGTGATAGCGTTTTCATGTTTTCATGAAAACTGGCGTTTTCAAGCCAGTTTTCATGAGTACAGAGAACTGGATCATCAAGTGCCATTTTGTCCCCTTGGTGTTTCGTGTGAATGTGCTTCGCGTTTTCAAAAGAAGCTGAGTTCTAAGCTTATCGAAACAACAGAGGATGTGTCAGGTTCCTTTTAAGTTCTTTTGTGTGGAAATACGCTGCTTTCTGTGTTGCTGTCCACCATCTGAAGAGTATCAGAAACTCGGCAGCCTTTGACAATTAACTTCATACCCTGACTCCTTTCTCTTATATATATATATATATATATATATATATATATATATATATATATATATATATAGGGTACCACCTCTGGCATATATATATATATATATATATATATATATATATATATATATATATATATATATATATATATATATATATATATATATGTGTGTGTATATATATAATTTTTAATATTTGAAGTAGAAATGAGGACAAATGCTTACTTTATGAATTGGAACACTAAGTGAGAATTCATATATTATATTACTAGCGGCGTCAACATCTGCTAACTTTAGTACTGAATTAGTTCTTAAATAATATCTATCTCACTCACCAGAGACTGTAATCTAGTAAATATTTCAGGTCGTGAAAGGGAGCTGTCCCTCGAATATCTAGGACCTCTTCTTCTGTTCCATTATACGAGGAGACCACAAAAACGGATGCTATAAAAAGGAGAACAAAGAGAGAATAGGAGAATATATCAAGCGTGACCTGGTGTGTGTCAGGGTTAAACAATATCCCAAGACTGATTACAATCTTATTTATTAAGTCGCTTGTGCTCGTGGCCCGGTGAGCACTAGATTGCATCTTGGAACAGTGAATTTATCTCTGAGTGGGTAGCGCCCCCTATGGCTTCTGTTCCCAGTAGCTGCCCCAGAGAGAAAATTCAATGCAATGGCTGTTATATTGGCTCTAAATTGTTTGTAAATGTTGGCAATAATACTTCAATAGATTCAGATGTTTCCGGATTAGTTCAGCGGTTTAAGTCTCACGCTATTTTCAACCCCAGGCAATGCTTGTCCAAGCGACAGCCGATCCCAAAGTCGCATTCAACACTCTTTTAAGATATTCCGTAATGTGAATATAAATATTTGTATATATTATAATCTTGATAGGCCTAGGATAGGTTGCAAAAAGTATTGTGACTGCTTGAAGTTATTTCGATCTGTCGAAATTTTTGTCCGATCACAGGAAGGGAAGGGAACTATCAGGAGAAAGTGCCAAAGCCATTACGACTATAAGTATTCGCTTACAGAGCGAAGTATTGTTGAAGAAAAGTGCCAACGTAATATTTTCTTAACTTGCAGAATGTTTCTTGTTCATAAACCAGGAGCTTGACGGCCGGATTAACGAGAATTTGGATAGTTACACAAAGAAATCCCAATAACGTGATACATCAATGAACAAATCCACAAGGACCGTGACGAGGATTCGAACCTACGTCTAGGATTATCCCAGACGCTCAGTCGATTAAGGCAGCGTCTGGGATGCTCACAAACATAGGTTCGAATCCTCATCACGGCCCTTGTGGATTTGTTCTTTAATCTGGATAGTGTTTATAAGGACAAGCTTCTTGAGTTATCTTGAGATGATTTCGGGGCTTTTTAGTGTCCCCGCGGCCCGGTCCTCGACTAGGCCTCAACCCCCAGGAAGCAGCCCGTGACAGCTGACTAATACCCAGGTACCTATTTTACTGCTAGGTAACAGGGGCCTAGGGTGAAAAAAAACTCTGTCCAATGTTTCTCGCCGGCGCCTGGGATTGAACCCAGGACCACAGGATCACAAGTCTAGCGTGCTGTCCGCTCGGCCGACCGGCTCCCGGTCGCCCGAGACTTACATTCTGCCAAATTTAACTTACAAACTTACATTCTGCCAAATATTTTTGTTTTTACGTAAATCAGAGAAAACCTTTCGTCTCATCAATTCCCCCTAAACTTCACTTCACATCTTAAGTCAAAGATGTCTACAGGAAAGCAGCCGTTCTTTCTCTATGCTTCCTTCTCGACTCTTGCTTCCAAGCTTCTGGCAACTTGCTTACTAAATACCACACACACCTGAGGCCAGATTCACGAAGCAGTTACGCAAGCACTTACGAACCTGTACATCTTCTAACATTGCGGGCTAGTCATGTCCGTGCTACCTCATGGGTGGGTTATTCTTTATCAATCAATCTTCGAGCAATCAGATCTCTGGCTAGATTCACAAAGAAGTTACGCAAGCACTTATATGAACCTGTACATCTTTTGTCAATCTTTGGCGGCTTTGTTTACAATTATTAAACAGTTAATGAGCTCCGAAGCACCAGGAGGCTGTTTATAACAATAACAGTTGATTGGGAAGTTTTCATGCTTGTAAACTGTTTAATATATGTAACCAAAGCCGTCAAAGATTGAGGAAAGATGTACACGTTCGTAAGAACTTGCGTAACTGTTTCGTGAATCTGGCTCCAGCTTCCTTTGTATATTGCCTGTTTAATAATACAAAAAACACTACGCTATTTTATTAAAAAAAATTCAGAGATATTGTAAACACAAATTACTATCCTCCTCATGTTCTGCACTTTTTTAAAGAAGCTTCTTTGCAAAATTCTTATGGACGTGAGTGTGTGTGTATATAGCTTTTTCTACTTTAAGTTTCATTAAACAGACACCTTTTACTTATTCTAATAAAGCATGATAGCTACCAGTATCGCCTGAGCTTCCTTGAAAGGAAAAATCATAAAATAACTTCGAGTTGATATCGAATTCATTACTCTGGAAACTCTACAAGGAACTGTGTTTTTATCATATTTTCTTCGCATTCATTAAAAAAGACATTCACAATTTACATTCGAGATAACGGACATTTTCTGATTAGCTTACAGCCCAAGCGATTAATAGCGATCAATATCCTGTTGGACTGTGAGCGTGTAAAAACAGTCGCTATCTTGCTTGGACAACTCTACATGGTTAAGAGGTTACTACCCTGCTCAACCGCTCTGATTGGCTAAGCGATCAGACCCTGCTAGATCGTCCAACATGGATAAGCGACTAGTTCACTCTTGGACCACTAACTAACGGACCAGTACACTACTGGACTACCTACACTACTAGCAAACCTGGGGCCAGATTCACGAAAGCACTTATGCAAGCACTTACGAACGTGAACATCTTTTCTCAATCTTTGACGGCTTTGGTTACATTTATTAAACAGTTTACAAGCATGAAAACTTGCCAATCATCTGTTGTTATTGTTATAAACAGCCTCCTGGTGCTTCGGAGCTCATTAACTGTTTAATAATTGTAAACAAAGCCGCAAAAGATTGAGAAAAGATGTACAGGTTCGTAAGTGCTTGCGTAACTGCTTCGTGAATCTGGCCCCAGTACATTACTGCGCCACCTGCATCACTAGCAGACTACCCCCACTGGATCAGCCTGTATTGCTAATTTCAGTCATTTAATTCCTGACGTGAATTGAAACGCAGCCGCAGTAAACACAGTGACCATAACGACCTGCTCAGCACGACGTCGTCCGTGACGACCCGTGCTCACCACGACGTCGGCCGTGGGAACAACCCGCCAAACACACACCGAAACTACGACGTTGGTACAACGTTCGAACAAGTTTTAACACCACCTAACCAGTTATAACAACCAATATAGCAAGTTGTAACAACGTTCTTATACGTCATAAACACGTTAAGCCAAGATATAACAACTTTATCACAAGTTGTAACAAGCGGAAAGTAGAGACAATTACGGTTTGTGTTTCCAGGGAAGTCGTAGTAAGTAGGTCGTTATCCCTCCTTCCTCCTTCCACTGCCTCCTCATTAGTCACTCCTTTGCTTCCTTAAACACTCCCGGCTTTTCTTACTATCATCCCTTTCAAAGTATTCAATGGACTCCGTGCATAAAAATCGATGAAAGGTATTCAGTAACGAAGGCTTTTGGGCTTTATAATCGGCTCGAAGTAGTTAACCAGTTTCCAGCAGGATTTATTTCTAGGGGGTTTCTGGGGGGGGGGCAGGATTTTTTTTTTTTTTGGGGGGGAGGGGGATTGTAATTTTAGTTTTCAGTGATGGTCATTAGGTCCATTTTTTAACGGATTTTTTTCGACCAGTCAAGTAACGTTTAAGACCATTTTGTGAAATATTAATTTTTTTTTCATAACTGATAATATATTGGTCAATTATGCGAGACGCAGAATGGTACAACTTGATAATGGTCCAGTATTGATCGAAGGGAAGGGAACTATCAGCTGGAAAGCGGCAAGCCATTACGACTATATTGCACTGGGAAGGGGTCAGGATAAGGATTTGGGATGGGATGTGCGGGAAGAAATGCTGCCCAACCACTAGGACGGTCGGGGATTGAACGCCGACCTGCATGAAGCGAGACCGTCGCTCTACCGTCCACCCCAAGTGGCTGGGCTCCAGTATGGACCGAAACGTTTTCGCTTCTTCATTTTCTGACGTGTGGTTTGGATACCATACGCAGAAAGCAACTATCTTATCTGAAAAAAAAGGTAAGTGGCGACATTTCGGTCCTTCCAGGACTCTCTTTACCACATCGTGACAAATGACCGAAACATCGCCTACATCATGTGTGGGTTCTGTTATTTGTTTCAGCCGCGTTAATGCGACATTCTCAGTATAAAATATTTAATTTAACGTCCATAACCCTTTAATTAACATCAATTACGTTTTTACATATTCAAGATTCTCTTTCCTAAGATTTTTGGAAGATTTAGATTTGATAAGATTGTGCGAAGGAAACAAACAAGATCTTGTTGACCAGACCACACACTAGAAGGTGAAGGGACGACGACGACGTTTTGGTCCGTCCTGGACCATTCTCAAGTCGATCGACTTGAGAATGGTCCAGGAC
This sequence comes from Procambarus clarkii, assembly GCF_040958095.1. Classification (NCBI taxonomy): domain Eukaryota; kingdom Metazoa; phylum Arthropoda; class Malacostraca; order Decapoda; family Cambaridae; genus Procambarus; species Procambarus clarkii. Next base: position 28,542,461 of record NC_091182.1, read on the forward strand.
GGACCGAAACGTCGTCGTCCCTTCACCTTCTAGTATGTGGTCTGGTCAACATAATTTAGCCACGTTATTGTGACTCATCGCCTGGAAACGAGATCTTTTTCGATTACTTTGTTTAGTAATTTAGAATCTGGAAACTGGTGTCTTCAATATTAAACTCCCAAATAGGCAAGAAATGTGAATTTTTATAAGTAAATTATCGAATCTTATACTTCAATACGTCTTCATGTTTCGGCTACTTGTCCCTCTATTCCTTACAAGTGCTACAGACTCCCTTAGGCATTGTAATTATGAAGAGAACGAGCTATCAAGACTTAATTTTCAAGATATGTAATCAGTATAAGTCTCCTTCGTCAAATTTCGATATAATGAACAATTAACTATCCGAAATATTTATTTTAAATGGCAAACACATAAAAAAGATAGATAGAGCCTTGTGAGTCTGGCTCGCGTTCAACCGAGAAGCATAATTGACCCTTGTTGACAAAACCACACACTGGAAGGTGAAGGGACGACGACGTTTCGGTCCGTCCAAGACCATTCTCAAGTCGGTTGTGTGGTTGCGGTCCAGGTCACAACCGACTTGAGAATGGTCCAGGACGGACCGAAACGTCGTCATCCCTTCACTTTCTAGTGTGTCAACATATTTCAGCCACGTTATTGTGACTCCTCGTCTGCTTAATTGACCTCGTTTGACCCTTGTAAAGCAGCTGACGCTCCATGGACGGCTGCTTCATGCCCTGTTTAAACCTCTCCCAAACTACACACACACACACACACACACACACACACACACAAATGTGTGTGTGTGAGTCCAAGGCGGGATCCAAGGAGGGATCCAAGAGTCAATGCTCGATCCTGCAGACACAACTAGGTGAGTACACACACACACACACACACACTTACCCATACTAAATCAAAGGAATATAATTACATATTTCTGCCCCCAAAGAGCTACAGCTGCACTGGAGAATCGAATCACCTTTCACAAGAGTTTCTACACCTATAAACCCACACTCGACATAATTATATTGCCTCTCGCATCAAAAGCTATATACGTGCGCGCGACAGAATCGGAAACCTCCATATTAAAACTGTTGAGCAAATAATAGCGTAGCGTGGTGAATGTCACGCTCCGCTGGCGAGAGTAAGTGCTTGCCACTCCCTTCACTTCCCGCCAATATCCGCCATTTTTGGTTAAAGGAGTTTGAGGAAGGCTTTTGGAACGTTCATGGAGTTCACGACTCCTAATCACAGCGAATAGCTAACTATTAACCCTATTTCTCATAATTCAAGAGAATTATCATAACTATTCCACGTCAAGTTCTATATACCAATAGCCAAGAGGACTTAATAAATATTCGCTTATTCAATTGCCTTCATTAGAAGGATGAGGGTAAAATTTCCCTTTGGCGCACCTAGGATTCAGACGGTATCTCGGCTTTGTTTGGTATTCATAGGAGAAGATAGTATATCTATAAACATCTTAGAAGGTGGACAAGCAGCTTGAGTATTACGAAGGAGTGAAGGAAGAGAGGTCTTAACCTCTTAGACCATCGGGAATTGAAACCTCCGGGAAATAAGATTACTGGAATCCATTGTGGGTTGACTGCTTTCATTGATTGGTTGATTGATTATGATTGCTTTCTTTTTGGCTATATATGTCATTCCATTTCTTTTTGAAATGCTTCTCATTTGAAATTATATGAAATGTGATAAATAATGAAATCCTTGTAAATGTTGAGACTATATATATATATATATATATATATATATATATATATATATATATATATATATATATATATATATATATATATATATATATATATTTTGTAATAAAATATATCCTTGTGAACCCTATTTTTCAGATGATATCCTCAGGGTATGACGCTATGATCTGGACAACAAAGAATTTGAATAATTTAAATACTTAAGTAATCAACAAATCCATAAGGGCCGTGACGAGGATTCGAACCTGCGTCCGGGAGCATCCCAGACACTGCCTTAATCCTCGTCACGGCCCTTGTGGATTTGTTCATTTGATGCATCACGTTAGTGTGATCTCTGTGTGTGTACTTAAGTAATGTTTTTCGTCATGATTAACATATTAAAAATTTAATAATTATTAAAAAATGTAATATTATTATTATGTGCTGTATATTATAGATTATAGCATCTAGTAGTTAGTAGATTAGTTAGGAGTAGTTAGTAGACAGGTAGTAGATTCTTCCTTAATTATTTTCTCAGTTTGCTCGACTTTCCAGAGCAGGTGTTCCGGGAGAGTTACGGTGAAGGGAGACACCGAACTGTATTATGCTTCTTGAGGCATAAGAAAAAAAGAAGCATCTTTATTAGACTTCCATAATAACCGCCTCATAATAGGAATACGAAACCCCTTGGTCTCGTCCATAATACAGACCAGACTTTCATGGGAGTTCAGACTTACTATGAAAGAAAATAATTATAATTTTCAAGCATACATGTGAAGATGAAGTATGATTTTCATCTCAATTTTCTCTTTACAACAGATTTTTTTTTTTTTGGGGGGGGTACTATAGTTAAATTAGATTTAAACAAGAGCGAAATTAAGTTCAGAGTTTATTAGCCTCTGTTAAGGAAAACTAATATCTTGTGGTTGTGTTCTAAGATTTCAAAATAAGCATTGTACTGAGGTTTTTGTCTTGTAATTGTATTATCGAAGTCGCTATAACAGGCATTGCTCGGAATGGTAATATTACAATTATTCCCAATTGGTATATATTATATATATATATATATATATATATATATATATATATATATATATATATATATATATATATATATATATATATATATATACGATCTTTCGAAATATTGTTTAGATTTCTTGTAATGAAGCGTTCTCTAACACAATAAATAAGGTATGCGATGTCTTTGTTAATATTGAGCATCTATGTAGGGATGTGACAACGGATTCTTTGATGGATTAATCCACTTAAAACCCCTTCAACGAGGTCATTTCAGTACCAGAAGAATTACCAAAAAATCCTCATTCCCTGCATTACTTTGGCTAGTGCAGAAGAACAGGCTGGGAGCATACCTGGAATATACCTGGAGAAGGTTTCGGGAGTTCTTCTACTCTCCCAAGCCCAGTCTGGGGCCAGGCTCGACTTATGATAGCTTGGTCCAACAGCCTGTTGCTAAAAAGTCCATTCCTTCAAAATATCTTTGAAGTTTGTGTATCAGAGGTTGTGTATCAGAGCCGATTGTACAAGACGGCGTCTGTGAAGAGTAGAGGCAGGAATGATTATTTTTGAAGACGACCAATTTAATTAAATCAAGATTTTTAAAAATAAAGATTATTTTAGAGGGAGTGACACTCGCACAGCACCAGGGGGAGACCTACTACCAGTCCCATAGTGTGGCCCACTACCACCACCAGCCCCATAGTGTGGCCCACTACCACCACTACCAGCCCTATAGTGTGGCCCACTACCACCACTACCAGCCCTATAGTGTGGCCCACTACCACCACTACCAGCCCTATAGTGTGGCCCACTCTAATCACAGAATCGTGGTCCACCCCCGAACACCCCAACCAATGATCTCAAGTATTGTACTTTGAACTTTATGAGTTGAGGAACCTGTCCCCGGCCCGGGCTTGGCCGGGCTGGGCCGGGCCAGGCTGGGCCGGGCCAGGCTGGGGCCTGACTGGGAGGTTCAGTAATGACCTTTCTGCCTCCAGGTCGGGTGAGGCTGGCAGCTCACCTCTCCTCAGTTCCGGTATCACCGCTGAGGTCATAAGTACTAGCCAGAGGGTGAGACAGCCCCTGTCTTACAAGATGACAAACCCGACATTCCAAGGATAATAACAGATAATTTCTCCGTTGGCTTGCGGTAAATTTAACGACGGAAGCTGCATTTACTAAAATAAAAACATGTGAATGTCATACAGAGGGCAAGGCAGACGCATATAAAAGAAAGAAATAGCAAAATGTTTGATAAAGAAAGGGATAAATATATGGAACCGTGATAAAAATTAATGAAAAATGGGAGGTGGGGGAGAGTGAGAGAATGAGGACCAGGGGAGGAGAGGGTAGACACAAGCGACATCACCTTGGATAAATAAATAGGACTCTTGTCCACGTATCATTAACAAGGAGCCGCCTTGTTTGATGAATATCATTACGATAAGACCGGGTGGGCTTCGCAAGCCGGTTGGAAGGTCCCTGTCAGGACGTGGAGGGAATGTGCGCTCGCTCACAGGTTTCTGGAAGACGTTTGACAGGACGCTGGAAGATGTTTGACAGGACGCTGGAAGATGTTTGACAGGACGCTGGAAGATGTTTGACAGGACGCTGGAAGATATCTGATAGGACGCTGAAAGCCGCTTGAAAAGACGCTGGAAGATGTTTTGACAGGACGCTGAAAGACGTATGACAGGATGCTGGAAGCCGTTTGACAGGACGCTGGAAGCCGTTTGACAGGACGCTGAAAGCCGTTTGACAGGACGCTGGAAGATGTTTTGACACGACGCTGGAAGCCGTTCGACAGGACGCTGAAAGCCGTTTGACAGGACGCTGAAAGCCGTTTGACAGGACGCTGGAAGCCGTTTGACAGGACGCTGGAAGATGTTTTGACACGACGCTGGAAGCCGTTTGACAGGACGCTGAAAGCCGTTTGACAGGACGCTGAAAGCCGTTTGACAGGACGCTGAAAGCCGTTTGACAGGACGCTGGAAGATGTTTTGACACGACGCTGGAAGCCGTTTGACAGGACGCTGGAAGCCGTTTGACAGGACGCTGAAAGCTGTTTGACAGGACGCTGGAAGATGTTTTGACACGACGCTGAAAGCCGTTTGACAGGACGCTTTAAAGATACGACTAAAAACACAATGTCACAAATCTCAAATATAATTTGATCAATTTTATGTTCAAGTTATTTGCCAAAAAAAATTTTCCTTGATGAATTAATGTGTTCCACAGTTGCTTGTTTGTACTCAATGCTGCGCATGAATCAAGGTGTTCACTATTAATTGTTTTGTTCAAACTAAATATGCTCATGAGTAGGACATGAATAGTGTCATGCTCATCATATTCTCATATATATAAATATGATATATCCTCGTATCACATTTGTAAGTTGAATTTACTTCCGCACGAATATTTGACAAATTCTATCACAAAACGCTAATAGGCACTACCAGTATTTATAAGTGCTAAATATACATTTTATTTTCACCAAAACTATCTATTTCCGTTAGCTTAGGGTAAAGGATCGTCCTCTGACCGATTGGGGGGAGGATGAACGTTCTGGGAGCCTTGCAAGTGGGGAATGGGGGGGCTGGGGAGAGCTGCAGGTGCGATTGGGTGGTTTTTTTTTGGGTGGGGGGAGGGGGTGTTGTAGGTGTGCCGGGGTGTGTGTGTGGGGGGGTGTGGGGGGGAAGGGGGTATGAGTTAAGGCTCTGGCTACTAGCAGAATATCCGGTCTCTCTCTTTCAAACACAAGGAAATCTCGCTATCTCCGCCTCTCCTTTCTCATCTCTTTCAATCTCTCCTCTCTCTTTCTCTCTCTCTCAATGTCTCCTCCTCTCTCTTTCTCTCTCTCTCAATGTCTCCTCCTCTCTCTCTCTCTCTCCGACACTCTCTCTCTACGCTTATTCGCTATGCCTCCCTCTGCTTTCTTCTCCCTCTCCCTCCCTCCCTCCCTCTCTCTCTCTCTCTCTCTCTCTCTCTCTCTCTCTCTCTCTCTCTCTCTCTCTCTCGTACACCATTCAAGACTTTATCATGCCCGGTACATACCCTCCCCTTCAGCGACCACCCGCAATAGATATTCTCCCAATGTTAAGGTAATGGATCTGCAAGTCTAGTCCCCCCCCCCCCTTACTATATCATTACCAGGAATATTAGCGTGGGCAACGGTCTCTAAGACCCTCTATTACCGTCATTAAAGCGTGTTTGTTGAAGAGAAGGCAAAACAGGAGAGGAAAAAGATATTATGATATCATCTTCTCCCTCGTTTCAATCCGCTTAAGGAAAGACAATCGACATTTTTTTTTGTTTGTGGGTTTCTCGACGGAGTTGCTAATATTCAAGTCTCTTGACCTCTCCCAGGGCCTTTGATCGCCTTTTATTTTGATCCATTGAACTATGTACATATCTTTGCTCCTTTGTTTGACTTGTTCGTCACTTCACTTATAACTTGTGTTGTTGATTCATCTATTATATACAGTCTGATTAGTCTTTTCAGACGATCAGCCACAGTAACGTAGGTGATGATATGATGGCCAAAACACACATCAGATGAGGAGAAACAGCGACGTTTCGGTCCGTTTTGGATCATTATCAAGTCGTATGGACCGACGTTTCGGTCCAGGACAGACCGAAAAAGTTTTCGTTTCTCCATTATCTGATGTGTGGTCTGGTCATCTGATTATTGTGTGTTTTTCTCAGTCCATATTCATTTTAGTCTGTGTGGTTTTGGTGATGGAAGGAAGGGTGGAGAATAAGCGCTAGTGCTGGGAGGGGGTGAGAGATGGGAGGGGGTGAGAGATGGGAGGGGGTGAGAGATGGGAGGGGGTGAGAGATGGGAGGGGGTGAGAGATGGGAGGGGGTGAGAGAGGAGTGAAATAGGAAACACCTGACTGAAAGATTGTGGGACGGGCAAGGTGGAAAAGCAAGATTATACAAATAGGGAGATATACTAATTCACGAGATGATAAACAAACTAAGCAAACCTAAAAGATGTCAGGGACGACATCTTTTCAACGCAAAAGCAACATTGATTCAGCATTGATTTAACAATGAAGCAAAATTGTTTCAAACGCTGAAGCAACATTTGACTCAACATTGAAGCAACACTGATTCTGCATTGAAGCAACATTAATTCAACGTTGTACTGTGGAGTCAATTCAGGAAGTGACATACTGGCCGAGTGTGTCACTTTTTTTGTGTAACTTACACAGAAAAGAACTTTAAGAGAATTCTCATACGACCGGGCCGCGGGGACACTAAAAAGCCCCGAAATCATCTCAAGATAACCTCAAGATAACGAGGCTACCAGTTGACCATAATAAAACTTGAATAAACTACACACTTAAACAGAGACCAGGAGGGAGGGAGTGGATGAGACAAAGAGAGAGAATGAGAGAGAGAGAGAGAGAGAGAGAGAGGAAGGGTGGCGCCCGGTTGCATGCCAACATGGTTTGCAACAAGCTTTCCATTGAATTATTGCACATTACTAGTGAAATTAGTGGTGCATTGATCACGACAACCGCTAATGCTGGTGCTGTTAGCGAGGGCACGAGGAGCGAGCAATAGTTAATTACACAATAGTTGTTGAAGTCATTAGTAGTGGTGGTAGACTAGTTTGTGCTCACCTAGTTGTGGCGCTTCGGCTCTTGGATCCCGCCTTCTCAACCGTCAAGCAACTCGAGTACAGGTTTGCTAAGCTTATCGGGCTCTGTCATATCTATATTTGCAACTGTCTTCATCTATTCTGACAATTCGTCTGAGAATTTAGTTTAGCGTAAATCTGTGACCTTTTGTTCCAGGTCTCAAGAATTCTTTTTCAATTGTTTTCGATCCCCCATTACTATTTTCTACGCAGTGATCATATCTCCTCTTTTTTTCTGTCTTCTAGCTTTGGCTTATTTAATGACTCTAGCTTCTCCTCGTAGCTCTTGCATTTTAGTTCCGGAAGCCATTTAGTTGTATGTCTTGCATCTTTTCCAGTGTGTTGATATGTTTCTTAAGTTTATGGGCACCATACAACCGCTGCATCTTCCAGCTTAAGTCTCACAAAGGTCGTGAATTATTTATTTTTAATTTTACCATCCATGTATTTTAAAGCAATTCTGAAATTGGAAAGTGTAGCATAGGTTCCTCGCACAATGTTCTTTATGTAGTCCTCAGGTGATAGTTTCTTATTTAGAACCACCCTTAGAACTCTTGATCTGTGTGTGTGTGTGTGTGTATTCACCTAGTTGTGTATTCTCCTAGTTGTGTTTGCGGGGGTTGAATTTTGCTCTTTTGGCCCGCCTCTCAACTGTCAATCAACTGTTTACTAACTACTCCCCCCCCCACACCACACACACACACACACACTCCAGGAAGCATTCCGTGACAGCTGACTAACTCCCAGGTACCTGTTTACTGCTAGATAACAGGGGCATTCAGGGTGAAAGAAACTTTGCCCATTTATTTCTGCCTGGTGCGGGAATCGAACCCGCGCCACAGAATTACGAGCCCTGCGCGCTATCCACCAGGCTACCAGGCCCCTGTGTGTGTGTGTGTGTGTGTGTGTGTGTGTGTGTGTGTGTGTGTGTGTGTGTGTGTGTGTGTGTGTGTGTGTGTGTGTGTTATCGCCTATTTGTACTCGTCTATTTGTGTTTGCAGGATCGAACATTGGCTCTTGGACCCCGCCTTTCTAACCACCGGCTGTTTAAAGTAATGACTCCTGTCCTATTTCTCAATCATATAGTTTTAAAATGATGACTAGAGTTTGCTTCCACAATCTGCTTCTGAAGTTCATTAAATTTTCCACTACTTTAACGCTAAAGAAAACTTCCTTAAATCTCTATGATTTACCTGAGTTTCCAGCTTCCACCCATGTAAACCTGTTATGTTAGTATTCAGTGTAAACGTTTCATCTATTTCCACTCTGTTACTCTCCTGGCTTATGTATTTTGTATGTTTCTATTGTGACGATAATCTCTTTCAAGAGAGATTGAACCTGCTCTTCCCTATATCATTCACGACATTTTACAAGTACAAGATACTATATTGAAGATACGTCCACCAGTATCGCCAAACGTTTTGCCCAGGAAGCAAAGCGTACCTTGCACCACCCGATACGCCGGCTCCGCCCGTCGTCAACGAGCAAACTACCCATTCTCCGCCTGCCTGCTCCTGATTGGCTGGTGTATCGCCGACCGCACCTGCACCTGTACTCACGCCCTCTACCTGAGTCGACGTCTGGGCCAGCTCACGCCGTACTCCTCAGAATATCTCTGTGTTCTTAGAAGTTGACATCTCTCTCTGGTAGACTAAGCCCTGGCTGTCGTGTACTAAGGGAGGTGGCAGCTTTAGCCAGTATTCTCAGCACCTGATTAATATCATTATTGTCTTGCACTTCATTTTGTTTTAGAGTAAATTTCACACCTATTAATTATTCATGTTGTTTTGTTTGTTGACTTGTTTTAAATTTTACGTAAGCCAAGGGATTGTCTTTGTTCATATCTTGTTTTCTAAAGTAATTAAAATTTCATTGTTTATATTTTGTGTTTTGTGTGTCTTCCCATTACCTTACCACAGACAAACAGGCAAGCAGTCTCTTTTTTTTTCGGTAAGTGTGACAAGGCTTTGA
>NC_091182.1:28554308-28595519 GCF_040958095.1 Procambarus clarkii
GGAAGTGTTTACTAGAATTGGACGTGACGAAGGCTATAGGCCCAGATGGAATCTCCTCTTGGGTTCTAAAGGAAGGAGCAAGAGAACTGAGCCTACCACTCTCCATAGTGTATAACAAATTACTGGCAACAGGGGAACTGCCAGATATTTGGAAAGCAGCTAACGTAGTCCCGATATACAAGAAAGGGGATAGACAGGAGGCACTGAACTACAGGCCAGTGTCCCTAACCTGCATACCATGCAAGCTGATGGAGAAGATTGTGCGAAAAAAACTAGTGGAGCATCTGGAGCGAAGGAACTTTGTAACACAGCATCAACATGGGTTCAGGGATGGCAGGTCCTGCCTCACAGGGTTACTTGAATTCTACGACCAGGCAACAAAAATAAGGCAAGAAAGAGAAGGGTGGGCAGACTGCATATTTTTTGGATTGTCAGAAAGCCTTTGATACAGTGCCACACAAGAGGCTAGTGCGAAAGTTGGAGATGCAGGCTGGAGTGAGAGGGAAGGTACTCCGGTGGATAGAGGAGTACCTAAGCAACAGGAGACAACGAGTCTGTGTGAGGGGTGAGGTCTCAGATTGGCGAGACGTCACAAGTGGAGTCCCGCAGGGGTCAGTCCTTGGACCTATACTGTTTCTGGTATATGTAAATGATCTCCCAGAGGGTATAGATTCGTTCCTCTCAATGTTTGCCGACGATGCAAAAATTATGAGGAGGATTGAAACAGAGGATGATAGTAGGAGGCTACAAGATGACCTGGATAGACTGAGTGAATGGTCCAACAAATGGCTGTTGAAGTTCAACCCGAGTAAATGCAAAGTAATGAAACTAGGCAGTGGAAACAGGAGGCCAGGCACAGGATACAGAATAGGAGATGAAGTACTTAATGAAACAGACAGAGAGAAAGATCTAGGAGTTGATATCACACCAAACCTGACCCCTGAAGCCCACATAAAGAGAATAACGTCTGCGGCATATGCGAGGCTGGCTAACATCAGAACGGCGTTCAGGAACCTGTGTAAGGAATCATTCAGAATCTTGTACACCACATATGTAAGACCAATCCTGGAGTATGCGGGCCCAGCATGGAGCCCGTACCTTGTCAGGCACAAGACGAAGCTGGAAAAAGTCCAAAGGTATGCTACTAGACTAGTCCCAGAACTAAGAGGCATGAGTTATGAGGAAAGGCTGCGGGAAATGCACCTTACGACACTGGAAGACAGAAGAGTAAGGGGGGACATGATCACAACCTACAAAATCCTCAGGGGAATCGACCGGGTAAACAAGGATGAACTATTCAACACTGGTGGGACGCGAACAAGGGGACACAGGTGGAAGCTGAGTACCCAAATGAGCCACAGAGACGTTAGAAAGAACTTTTTCAGTGTCAGAGTAGTTAGTAAATGGAATGCATTAGGAAGTGATGTGGTGGAGGCTGACTCCATACACAGTTTCAAATGTAGATATGATAGAGCCCAATAGGCTCAGGAATCTGTACACCAGTTGATTGACGGTTGAGAGGCGGGACCAAAGAGCCAGAGCTCAACCCCCGCAAGCACAATTAGGTGAGTACAATTAGGTGAGTACACACACACACACACACACACACCCCCCCCCACACACACACACACCCACACACCCCCCCCCCCACACACACACACACACACATACACACAACCCCACCCCCACACACACACACACACCCCACCCACACACACACACACACACACACCACAAAAAACTAACAAACGCCCATTTGTTAACACTTGGCAGAAATACCCTTGAGAAAATTAACATCATCACTCAACTAAACTCTTCGCGATAAACCTGTCAATACATCAAACACCTGAAAAACAACTACGCACAATAAAACTGCGAAGACAAAGTCGAGTATCTCAGACTCAATTCACAGAGCGTCAACCTTTAAGACGCGCGGGATAACAACTTGGCCAAACCCCCAAAAAAATAAGATCGACAAAGCCATAAAAAAAAAGAAATCAGGACTCATGGCATGCGAACTCTGACTATGCTGCGTCCGGTATACTATAAAAAAAATAGTATAACGAGTGGTAAATACAGCCGGTTGATATATAACGTTTTATATAACCGATATAAAAACTCACCAGGGGAACATACTCCAGTGATAGTGTTAAGTGAAAATGCACAGAGAGCCTCAATATAGACTTTTAAAAGTGCATCAAACTTTCTTCAATTCAAAAAAAGATTGTGCACATAGAAACTGCTTTAAGGTGATGTTGCATTCAACGGACCACTAGAGTAGTTCTAGTAGCAGGTAAATTAGGGAGGGATGGTGATTGATTGATGAAGACTAAGCCACCCAAAAGGTGGCACGGGCATGAATAGCCCGTAAGTGGTGGCCCTTTTAAGCCATTACCAGTATCAAGAGCTGATACTGGAGATCTGTGGAGGGAGAGATGGCGATTTCCTTTCAATATTTAGGCAAAACTAATATGACAAATGAACACACTTGATGCTGCAAAAACATACGGGCCAGGGGGGCGACTTTTCAACAGATACCATACTTGGGCAAGAGTTAGGGCAGGAACTACGATACTTGGGCAAGAGTTAGGGCAGGAACTACGATACTTGGGCAAGAGTTAGGGCAGGAACTATGATACTTAGGCAAGAGTTAGGGCAGGAACTACGATACTTGGGCAAGAGTTAGGGCAGGAACTACGATACTTGGGCAAGAGTTAGGGCAGGAACTACGATACTTGGGCAAGAGTTAGGGCAGGAACTACGATACTTGGGCAAGAGTTAGGGCAGGAACTACGATACTTGGGCAAGAGTTAGGGCAGGAACTACGATACTTGGGCAAGAGTTAGGGCAGGAACTACGATACTTGGGCAAGAGTTAGGGCAGGAACTACGATACTTGGGCAAGAGTTAGGGCAGGAACTACGATACTTGGGCAAGAGTTAGGGCAGGAACTACGATACTTGGGCAAGAGTTAGGGCAGGAATTACGATACTTGGGCAAGAGTTAAGGCAAGAACTACGATACTTGGGCAAGAGTTACGGCAGGAACTACGATACTTGGGCAAGAGTTAGGGCAGGAACTACGATACTTGGGCAAGAGTTAGGGCAGGAATTACGATACTTGGGCAAGAGTTAAGGCAAGAACTACGATACTTGGGCAAGAGTTACGGCAGGAACTACGGTACTTGGGCAAGAGTTAAGGCAAGAACTATGATACTTGGGCAAGAGTTAAGGCAAGAACTACGATACTTGGGCAAGAGTTAGGGCAAGAATTACGGTACTTGGGCAAGAGTTATGGCAACAACTACGGTACTTGGGCAAGAGTTAGGGCAAGAACTACGGTACTTGGGCAAGAGTTAGGGCAAGAACTACGGTACTTGGGCAAGAGTTAAAACAAGAACTACGGTACTTCGGCAAGAGTTAGGGCAGGAAGTACGATACTTGGGCAAGAGTTAGGGCAAGAACTACGATACTTGGGCAAGAGTTAAGGCAAGAACTAAGGTACTTGGGCAAGAGTTAGGGCAAGAACTACGGTACTTGGGCAAGAGTTAGGGCAAGAACTACGGTACTTGAGCAAGAATTAAGGCAAGAACTACGGTACTTGGGCAAGAATTAAGGCAAGAACCTATATACTTGGGCAAGAGTTAGGGCAAGAACTACGGTACTTGGGCAAGAGTTAAGGCAAGAACTACGGTACTTGGGCAAGAGTTAAGGCAAGAACTACGGTACTTGGGCAAGAGTTAAGGCAAGAACTACGATACTTGGGCAAGTGTTAAGGCAAGAACTACGGTACTTGGGCAAGAGTTAAGAGTTAGGGCAAGAACTACGGTACTTGGGCAAGAGTTAAGGCAAGAACTACGATACTTGGGCAAGAGTTAAGGCAAGAACTACGATACTTGGGCAAGAGTTAAGGCAAGAACTACGATACTTGGGCAAGAGTTAAGGCAAGAACTACGACGGTATAATGACAAGCGGAGAGGGAAGGGCAACAGTGATCCATGGGTAACGCGAAATGGCAAGAATCCTTACCATCCATAGGTAAGAACCCTTACTATCCATGGGTAAGAACCCTTACTATCCATGGATAAGAACAGCTAAGCTACATGGGCAGTTTTGTTGGAAAGACCCAAAATTTTCTTTCATGAGAAATGTTCTAAACAAGACTCTTTTCATCAGCATGTAGAAAAAGTACCTATGGTACTTAGGGAGCCGGTCGGCCGAGCGGACAGCACACTGGACTTGTGATCCTGTGGTCCCGGGTTCGATCCCGGGCGCCGGAGAGAAACAATGGGCAGAGTTTCTTTCTCCCTATGCCCCTGTTACCTAGCAGTAAAATAGGTACCTGGGTGTTAGCCAACTGTCACGGGCTGCTTCCCGGGGGGTGGAGGCCTGGTCGAGGACCGGGCCGCGGGGACACTAAAAAGCCCCGAAATCATCTCAAGATAACCTGAAGATGGTAATATTTATCAAGAAATTACACTACAGCACTACAGAGGGAAAATTTTCCCTGGAATGGAAAACAAAATATAAGGAAATTTCAATAAGATTACAGAAATTAAATCTTTTCAATCACTCATAATTTAAAGCAAGTGACGACGTTTCGATCCTTTTAAACCTTTATTAAATCCAAAATGAGAAACAGAGAATTGGAAAGAAATGGAAATAGATCACATAAGTTGAAATAGTTAAAATACATCTTCCAAAATTAGAGACGACTAGAGTATTTCTGCCCTTCTCCAGACTCAAGATGTTGAGTCTTGTTGAAAGGGTTTTAATAGATTGCCCAATATGCAATATATTTTCATTGCAAATCTATTGCAACAGATTTGCAATAGAATGCCCAATAGAATAGATTTTAATAGATTGCCCAATATGATCCCCAGTAATGACTCTGAAGCTGTTAACTCTTCCCTTTCTCAGAAAATAACTAAATAGTTTAATCTTCTTAGCAAGCGTTATCTGATTTAGCCATCAGAGTCCGAACTACAGAAATCAAAGTCATCAGAAATCTCCTACACAAAAACCTTGTTCGTCTAAAATGTAAAAATTTCCACCTCTCTCGCATCGCTCGTTCAGATAATGAGTGTCGGGCCTCACTTACACAATCTACGAACTTTTTCATCAATGCTTTGACCTGCTCAGTTTCCCGGAGTCGAGACGTTTCACCCAACTTGAGCGGGATTGTTGCTCTGAAAACCCGGTCTGGACGACTTTTGTCTCAGTAAATGATCTTTAAAGACAAGATTTTTTTGGGGATAGCTGTAGTGTAGAGCAAAACGAGAAATGCTTCCGCAGAAAAACTTGAAAACAAGTTTGGTTCGTCGGTGAGCAGGCCCGAAAAGAGGCTATTTTGTCACTCGAGTTTCCGCTAAATTTCACCAGACAACTATTACTGCAGAGGGAGATTGGTTTGAACAAAATACTTCTCGGTATAATCTTTGTCACTCGCCGCAGTATATATCTTAGGTATTCAGCCGAAAATGATGCGACGAAAATAACTTGGAAACTAAATCACTGTCAATCTGAAAGGCTCTTTGTTACAGTAAGTGCTGTACTCTGAGGCCAGGACATGCGCGCGATTGACCACATTACTGAGGACACTTGTAATTATTATCTCTGTTTCCTTCGTTGTCATACGATTTCTCTCTTTAACACACACACACACACACACACACACACACACACACACACACACACACACACACACACACACACACACACACACACGGCTCCACGGTATGCGGCCCCAGCATGGAGCCCGTACCTTGTCAAGCACAAGACCAAGCTGGAAATAGTTCAGAGGTATGCCACTAGGCTAGTCCCAAAACTAAGAGGCATGAGTTACGAGGAAAGGCTGCGGGAGATGCACCTCACGACACTGGAAGACAGAAGAGCAAGGGGAGACATGATCACTACCTACAAAATTATCATAGGAATTGGCAGGGTAGATAAGAATAAACTGTTTAACACGGGTGGTACGCGAACAAGAGGACACAGGTGGAAACTGAGTACCGAAATGAGCCACAGGGACGTTAGAAAGAACTTTTTCAGTGTCAGAGTAGTTAACAGGTGGAATGCATTAGGCAGTGATGTGGTGGAGGCTGACTCCATACACAGTTTCAAATGTTGATATGAGAGAGCCCAGTAGGCTCAGGAATCTATACACCAGTTGATTGACAGTTGAGAGGCGGGACCAAAGAGCCAGAGCTCAACCCCCGCAAACACAACTAGGTGAGTACAAAGAGGTGAATACACACACACACACACACACACACACACACACACACACACACACACTCAAACACGCACTGAGAAGTACGGCAAATTAGCTAATGGTGGCTCTCAAGTCAGCCTTGAACGCTTGGATTGTTCGCAACGAGTAAATGCGTTGATGAGTAATTGGAAATCATATGTAACATTAAATTATGTTACATATGATTTCCACATATTGATCCCACTCAGTTTTCCAGTTGTCTTATATTCAAGTTTTTGTTTCATTTTTCAGTAATTAAAGACACGCGTGATTAAGTTATTAAACAACACACAAATTATTTACGAAATTAATTCGCGAGTATTTCGACAAGGAGAGTGTTTACCTGGGTATTGGTGTTTATATTTAAGTTTGCACAAGTTTTATTCTTTGTGGTAACTTTATGGTTTCTCTAACATAGCCTAATCTTAACTAACCGAAGAGAACCAAACCTAATCAAACCTTACTTAACCTAACCTAACCTAACCTAACCTAACCTAACCTAACCTAGCATAACCAAACCAAACCTAACCAAACCTAACCTAACTAAACTTAACCTAACTAAACCTAACCTAACTAAACCTAACCTAACCAAACCTAACCTAACCTAACCAAACCTAGCCTAACCAAACCTAGCATAACCAAACCTAGCATAACCAAACTTAACCTAACCTAGCCAAACCTAACCTAACCAAACCTATCCTAACCAAACCTAACCTAACCAAACCTAACCAAGCCTAGCATAACCAAACCTAACCAAGCGTAGTATAACCAAAGCCAATTGTTTGAAACATCAAACAGCGACAAAACATTATATTTTCGAAAGTTAGGCGCCCCATAATCAACATCTTGATAGAATTAAAACTTATTGAGTGTTTAACCAAGTTTACACACTGTTCTATCCATACGAAGTTCCATAGTGGTTTGTTAGGAGGATAAGGAAAGGGTGAGAGAGAGAGAGAGAGAGAGAGAGAGAGAGAGAGAGAGAGAGAGAGAGAGAGAGAGAGAGAGAGAGAGAGAGAGAGAGAGAGAGAGAGAGAGAGAGCTAACAGTGTGTTTGACGCCAGTAATAATACACTCCTCTCTCTTACACCGTAAAAATAGTAGTTTTTAACAATTATTCATTTTTTTAGGGGTGGGGAGGGTAAGAGAAGAGAAGAGGAGGGCTGAGTATCGTCAGTATCCGAGTATCGAGTATCCGAGGCAACAAGGCTTGTCTCATTCACACATTCTCTCTCTCTCTCTCTCTCTCTCTCTCTCTCTCTCTCTCTCTCTCTCTCTCTCTCTCTCTCTCATTCTCTAATTCTCTCATTCTCTCCAGCAATGAATGATTCGTCTAACACACACACACACCTAATGGAATCGTCAGCATAGGCTCAGGCAAGTCCCCCAGGAGAGGACCCGGGACTGCCACGCTAAATATACCCTAGTCGATCATTACCTGGTCGTCAGAACTGGTAGTTAGGCTCGACTATGTAGTTAACACGCTCTAGCCCACCACAAATTCCTCCACGCACTTGCCGCGCAGCAGTAAGTGCTGGGCTCCTATTATGTATGCACGTGGACATCCTGCTTTTGAAATTTATACGCTGAAATGGTAGGCATTATCCGTCAGCGACAGATAATCATATGATGCAAGCGGATCGATAGTCACCCCTTCGAAATGAAAACGGGTGGAGGTTTCTGCCTATCTTAGCCTGTGGAAAGGTAGAGAGGTAAGGTACAGTAAGTGACGTAATGGGTAACTGAAGAACCCCCTGGGTAACTGAAGGACCACTTAGGTAACTGAAGAACCCCTTGGGTAACCGAAGAACCCCATGGGTAACTGAAGAACCCCTTGGGTAACTTTAGAATCCCTTGGGTAACTTTAGAACCCCTTGTGTAACTGTAGAACCCCTTGGGTAACTTTAGAGTCCCTTAGGTAACCGAAGAACCCCTTGGGTAACCCAAGAACCCCTTGGGTAACCGAAGAACCCCTTGGGTAACCGAAGAACCAGCCCATGGGTACCAGGACGACGTCGGAAGGGTGGAGATGAGGTAATAATACCAATAAGAAGATACGTCACACTTAGAGAGATCATTTACGAACTAATAGTGCCATTATGTGGTGGCAGCATCGGACCTCCAGAGTCGGTGGAGTATGATGAAGGGAAGGAAGGGGTGGGGGATATAATGATGGGAGGGATATAATGAGGGGGGGAGAGATAATAAAGAGGGAGGGGTAACTGCAATGGAAGAGTGGTGAAAGGGGGGGAAAGGGGAGGGAAGGGGGAGTTGTTATGTGGAAAGGGCTGATGAATTGAGATGCTGTTAAGTCGTTTACGGGAAAATGTTTACATGTGATGGGACAGAATCGTCATTCATGGAAGGGGAGTGTTGTGTTGTCGCAGGAAATGGTGAGATGTGAATAATGGAAAGGATCTGTCACTGTCACTCTCCTGGCTTATGTATTTTATATGTTTCTATCATATCCCCATCTCCCTCCTTTTTTCTAGCGTCGTCAGGTTCTGAAAGAGGAAGAGGAAGCAGGGAAGGGTATAATGAAATGGAAACAATAAGAGATTAGAGTATATTAATTATTATAATATGAGTGAGTACATGTGAAGCTAACTTCAAGGATAGAAAACATTGCACTCAGTACTAAATATTACTAATCTATTAAGATACAGCATCCATTAAGGTTTACTTACATTTCATGTAATGAATAAAACTGTATAATACTTCTCTTCCCATTAAATATAAAATTTAATGTGGGATATTCCAGCAATTGGTGTCCTCCAAGGAGACCTTCAAGTGTAGACTTGGAGACATTCTCCAAGGAGAATGTCTCCTTGCATTCTCTTTAATCTGATTAAACGTAAATTAACCTAATTTAATGTTAGTAAAAACCTACTCTAACCTAACTTTATGTTATTCACTAGAACACAAAACGGATGAAAAAAATGTATAAAACGTGTAAGGAAGGTTTTGTTGCAAATGTGCATTTTCATAGCTATTTATACACCTTACTTTCAATACAATCGATGCATTATACATTGGCATATAAAAATCGCATGATCATGTTGCCAGATTCAATATTTTATTATTTTTGTATTTTTTTTCATACACACAGTTCTAGGTCTTTCTTAGACGCTTTTTCCTCTCTCTCTCTCTCTCTCTCCCTTCTCGGTCACCCTCACACTCTCTCGCTCGTTTCCTCTCTCTCTCTCTCTCTCTCTCTCTCTCTCTCTCTCTCTCTCTCTCTCCCTTCTCGGTCACCCTCACACTCTCTCGTTCGTTTCCTCTCTCTCTCTCTCTCTCTCTCTCTCTCTCTCTCTCTCTCTCTCTCTCTCTCTCCCTTCTCGGTCACCCTCACACTCTCTCGTTCGTTTCCTCTCTCTCTCTCTCTCTCTCTCTCTCTCTCTCTCTCTCTCTCCCTTCTCGGTCACCCTCACACTCTCTCGTTCGTTTCCTCTCTCTCTCTCTCTCTCTCTCTCTCTCTCTCTCTCTCTCTCTCTCCCTTCTCGGTCACCCTCACACTCTCTCGTTCGTGTCCTCTCTCTCTCTCTCTCTCTCTCTCTCTCTCTCTCTCTCTCTCTCTCTCTCTCTCTCTCTCTCTCTCTCTCTCTCTCTCTCCCTTCTCGGTCACCCTCACACTCTCTCGTTCGTTTCCTCTCTCTCTCTCTCTCTCTCACTTATCTCTCCTACCCTCCCATTACCTCCCCCATTAAGCTGCATGTGCACCTTCTTCAAGTGCTGTAGATTAAGCCCTCATATAAGGTTGTTAATGGGCATCATTAGCAGAGTGTATCAGTGTAGCCTATGTCGGGGTCCTGTGTACTCTGCTGTTGAGGGGGGGGGGTGTCCTGTGTACTCTGCTGTGAGGGGGGGAGGTCTTGTGTGCTCTAGTGGGTGGTGGAGGTCCTGTGTACTATGGTGTGTGGGGTCCTGTATGCCTTGGTGTGGGGTCCTGTATGCCTTGGTGTGGGGTCCTGTATGCCTTGGTGTGGTGTCCTATATGCCTTAGTGTGGGGTCCTGTATGCCTTGGTGTGGGGTCCTGTATGCCTTGGCGTGGGGTCCTGTATGCCCTGGTGTGGGGCCCTGTATGCAGGAGTTCAGACCCTCCCCCTCCCCCCATGGTGCGTGGAGTGCGTTCTACCTCTTTAGTCAGGTCAAGCAAATAACTCACTTTGGTCAGTTTCTCTCAGGCTCTTATGGGCACAATGAGTTTCATGTTTGCTCGTCTCATTTGACCAACGAAGATGAATTTGTGCTGGATTCTATCTTGGAGAAATTGTTATGTCTAATATATTTATACGTTGGTGTCAGTTTCTCGGGAAGATGGGGTGAGTAAATAAGTATTCTGAACCTAAATATGCGTACTTTTAGAAAGTACTTTAGCTCCTCGGTCCCGTCTTTCCTGCCACCGGCTGCCTATTACGAAGGGTATAGGCCCCTCTTATTTTCTTATGTAATCTTATGCTGAGAGCAAAATTATATGGTTGGTATCCTTATAGACTTATAGACAATTTAAGCTCAATGCTAAATGCTCGCTTCCTTTACACAGAGGAAGTGACATGACGCTTAATTAGTTCTCTGTGGTCCCAGTCTGCAAATTAAGTAGCATTAGCTCATTGTTTAAGCGATGGATAAGCATACGGGTGAAACCCGCTTTGCTAATGTCATTTCATCACGCAATGTATTAACACGATGTACTGAACGGGGTGAGAATAGCTTGAGCTACCTCATCCCTTTGTGTATATTTTACCTCAATAAACTTATTTCAATTTCAATTTCAATCACGCAATGTCACACTAAGGATTGACATGTACGCTTTGCCAGCAAAAACTCTGAATGGGAGACTGATTAGAGAGCTGTGCGCTATGTGAAGGAATTCTGCGCCTGAATTTAAGTAATTTTTTCTACTGACTGACTGTAACTTTTTGTTATTTTTAGAAACGATGATACAGGCTCTAAAAAAAGGGATTCAACAGAACCTAAACCCAAATTTCACCCGTTTTCTTTACCATGACTGCGAAACAATTGTGCTTTAACAAGAGAGTCTAAGCCCAAGATCCTTGCCATTCTGTTTTCCATTAGGGTGTCTTAGCGTGAGAAGAGCCAAGCAAATACGCTCCTAACTTGCCCATTTAGACGAAAAAAACCGTAAGATTCTGAGAATTCGAGCGCCTAGACTCGCTGCTAAGAACATGTACATACAGGTCAAGAAACGAGCTAGCAAAAGTATTTGCAGCATTTTCGATACCGAGAAGGGAGTGTCTGTGGAACGGCAATTCTCAAGGAATTTGGTGACGCAACAGATGACTGCTCCAGTGTGTGTGTGTGTGTGTGTGTGTGTGTGTGTGTGTGTGTGTGTGTGTGTGTGTGTGTGTGTGTGTGTGTGTGTGTGTATATGTGTGGGTGTGTATGTGTGTGTGTGTGTGTTTACTAGTTGTGTTTTGCGGGGGTTGAGCTTTGCTCTTTCGGCCCGCCTCTTAACTGTCAATCAACTGTTTACTAACTACTATTTTTTTTTTTTTTTTTTTTTTTTCTACACCACACACACACACCCCAGGAAGCAGCCCGTGACAGCTGACTAACTCCCAGGTACCTATTTACTGCTAGCTAACAGAGGCCATTCAGGGTGAAAGAAACTTTGCCCGTTTGTTTCTGCCTGGTGCGGGAATCGAACCCGCGCCACAGAATTACGAGTCCTGCGCGCTATCACACCAGGCTACCAGGGGCCCCCTACACACAGTGTGTGCGCGCGCGCGCGCGCGTGTGTGTGTGTGTGTGTGTGTGTGTGTGTGTGTGTGGGTCGAGAATGATAACATCACAGTGTGTAGGGGGGGGGGGTACGAAGACTCGTTTCTCTGCTCACTTGTTTATTTGCGAGTGTGTGGACCTGTCCGGCTCTGCGGCCTGTTTACAGGCCTGTCTGCGGATGCTTGTCTGTCATTGTGTGCACTTGTGTGCCTGTCTGTTCGTCTCTTCAGCTGTCAGTTTACGCCTGTCGTACTGTCAGTCTCTCTACCTCATTGTCTGTCCTGGATTTCATTTAAGTCATTTTAATGTTCGGTTATTTTCCTCTTACGAGTCATGTGCATTTTACAAATACGAATAAATATATTTACTTGATTGGCTTTTTAATTTAAAATATTGATGCGACAGCGAGCATGGCTTGCTTAAAATATGCATTTGTATATATTTTACTCTCCTCTCGCCCTTCTGTCTGTCTGTCTCATTGTGCGTGCGTGTGTGCGTGCGTACGTGCTCACCTTGTTGTACCTATCTAATAGGGCTTGCTGGAGTTGAGCTTCGAGTTTTGGTCCCTCCTCTCAACCATCAAACACTCGGTTCCTTAGCCTATTGGGCTGTATCATTATATTTGAATCTGAGTATGGACTTCCCACATCAATTCCTAGTGCATTCATTCCACTTGATAACTACTCCGACACTTACAAAAAAATTTTCTAAGGTCTCTGTGACCGGCCATTTGTGTACTAAGTTTCCACCTGTGCATCTTGTGCGCGTTCCACCAGTAGCAAAGAGTTTGTCTTTATGTACCCTGTAAATTTCTCAGAGAATTTTGTGTGGTAAGTATCTCTTATCCCCCCTTAGCTCTGCTGTCTTCCATTGACGTGAGGGATTAATTCCATTGACTTTTCTCTGTGACTCATACCTCTCAGCTCATAGAGTATTCTGATGGCATACCTGGTTGATACCTGCTTGATGGGGTTCTGGGAGTTCTTCTACTCCCCAAGCCCGGCCCGAGGCCAGACTTGTGAGAGTTTGGTCCACCAGGCTGTTGCTTGGAGCGGCCCGCAGGCCCACATACCCACCACAGCCCGGTTGGTCCGGCACTCCTTGAAGGAAACAATCTAGTTTCCTCTTGAAGATGTCCACGGTTGTTCCTGTAATATTTCTGATGCTCGCTGGTAGGACGTAGAACAACCGGCATACTTCTGAACTGTCTGTATTTCTTGTGTTTGACTCGCTAACATTTAGAAGCTCGTTCTTTGAAATGTTCGTTTCATAGCTAGAAGTTTCATTATGATTCTCCGGAGCTCATAGCGGCTCCGTGTAATGTGTTGGCCAGACCTCGCCTGGAATTTGCTGCGTTCGTTTGGATTCCTATTTAAAAAATACATATAAAAACTAGGTTGAGAGAGTACAGAGATAGTTGGCGAAGCTGATATATCATTACGAAACTCTTAATGGAGAAAATCCACGGTGAAAAGTTACTTTCGTTTAAGATGCGTGGAAATGCGTGGAGTCATAATCAGAGGTTTTAAAATGTTAAAAGCATTTCGATAAGCTCAACACACACACCACACTTCATTTGTGTGGTGTGTGTGATTTGTTCATTTGATAAGCTCAAATTGTAAGATTTTGACTACGAAAACGAGGGAACGAGTTATGAGGAGAAAGTGCTAAGTCATTTCGACTATATTGCAATTGGAAGGGGTCAGGATAAGGATTTGGGATGGGACGGAGGGGCTACGAAAAGTAATGACAAGTATTTGAAGTAGATGCAGAACGGACGTGGAATTCTGATGCTATTGGAGAACCAGTAGTTTAGGAGGGCAATTAGGGGAGAGGAAAGAGAACACCAATAACAACCTATTGCCCTTCGTGAGTCAAACCATTAACAACATGACTGCTCCAACGCTGAGAGAATAATTGTATTGACTTCAGCGACACATGATGCAGTCTCTATAGCCATTAGCTTAACAATATAACGAGGCTAATAAAAGATAAGGAACACAATGAAAGGAAGGTAACGAGGCTTAGCCAAGCCCCATTGAAGAGTCTGGTCGACTAAATATAGTTACTGCACCCCCCCCCCACTGTGTGTACACAAACAATCGTCGAGACACCTTCCTACACTCACCATCCCCCCACACAACGCTATGTAACCCCCCCACACACACACACACATGTCCTTGTGTCCACACTTCTCCCACAACCCAACCATGCACACAGCCCAGTCACACAAAGCTTAACCGCCCCAAGCACAACTAGGTGAGTGCACATTCGCACACCCAAACAATACACCCAGCTATACTTTTAATCCACCGTCTAGCCACACATGCGTGCATGCAGCCACTATCCACACACACACACACACACACACACACACACACACACACACACACACACACACAATTAGGTGTGTGTGTGACAACACGTATTAGGTGAGTACACACACACACACACAAAGAGCCAGAGCTCAACCCCCGCAAGCACAACTAGGTGAGTACACACACACACACACACACACACACACACACACACACACACACACACACACACACACACACACACACACACACACACACACACACACACACGAGGCATAAAGGTCTAGACCCCCACTTCCCGCCACCTTATGGGCTATTCATGCCCATACCATCTCTTGAGTGTTTTAATCTTCATCAGTCAATCACGCCACCCACCGCCCAGTCACACACCCATAGCCCAGAGGTTAGGTGCGCGGCTTGGAAGTGCCCAGGTCGTGGGTTCGAATCCCTTCAATGTTTGATACTTGGTCTCCTACTTATGTACCCCATGTATCTTAACCTGTTACTCCGCCTTGCTCAGATTAATATATTATCACCAACTATTTTTATTATTATTTTTATAATTTTTATTATATTATTTTTACTGTTTCCAATTTAACGCATTCGAGACTAATTTGAACACAAGTAACATAAAAAAAAAGGTTAGGTATCCTGAAAAAAAAATCGTAATGGATAACTCTTTGCTCATAGTTAAAATCACCAGCTTATATTACCAGGAAATCTCAATGCCACAAACAGGTAATTATCCCGAGACGAGAGCTCAGTCATGGTCAGTACTCAGATTAGTAATTAGCTTTTTCTCATATAATCTTTTTTGAGCTCCACTAATATCAACAACATAATTAGCATCATTTTAGTCATCATTAATACTATTATTATTAATGTCCTTAAAATTAGCATTACTTCTATTTCAAATTTCAAATCTCCAGCTCTTCACAAGTGGGACATACTCCTAGGACGCAGCCAAAACTGTTTCGTTGAATGTTATGCACTGGAAGAGTCAACTGGTCTCTCAGGGAAACCTAGATTTTTATAATGAGCTTATCTTATAAGATTTTTATAATGGCGCGGGTTCGATTCCCGCACGAGGCAGAAACAAATGGGCAAAGTTTCTTTCACCCTGAATGCCCTTGTTACCTAGCAGTAAATAGGTACCTGGGAGTTAGTCAGCTATCACGGGCTGCTTCCTGGGGGTGGAGGTCTGGTCGAGGACCGGGCCGCGGGGACACTAAAGCCCCGAAATCATCTCAAGATAACCTCAAGATTATCGTCCAACTCATTCAAAAGCCCTATTGCCATATTCACCTTGTGAGCATAATACCTTTGAGCCTATGGAAATAAAGCTGCTGTTCTGCACAAGACTTTGGTACTTCCTGGTGTTCTGCGTGTCCCTAAATTTACCAGCATAACTCTCTTCAGTTTTGCTATACTAGAGGTAAAGTGAAGGTCAAATTGGAGGCGCTTGTTAAGCCCACACTTCCTCCTTACCACCCTTCTAGGTGCAGGCGATGAGTCACAATAACGTGGCTGAAGTATGTTGACCAGACCACACACTAGAAATTAAAGGGACGACGACGTTTCGGTCCGTCCTGGACCATTCTCAAGTCGACTGTGTGGCTATCTTGACACACAATCGACTTGAGAATGGTCCAGGACGGACCGAAACGTCGTCGTCCCTTCAATTTCTTCTGTGTGGTCTGGTCAACCCTTCTAGGTCATCATGGTGACCCAATCTGAACGCTTCTGACTATCATTAGGTTTGAGTAATTGTGGTTCTATTTTTGTGCCAAACAGCTGGCCTTGGAGAGGGCTATCTTGACACTATTGTTGAATTCGTGAACAAATCCACAAGGGCCGTGACGAGGATTCGAACCTGCGTCCGGGAGCATCCCAGACGCAGGTTTGCGTCTCTTACGTTTGTTGAATTCGTGTTCTCAATTCTTTTCCTCTAGGCTGCGGTAAAGAAGACCGCAGAGACCGTATTGGTCTTTCACTTCACTGGCGCAGATATATCTGTGTTCCATGAGCGGAGGGTGAGGCAAAGACTTGTGTCAATACATAGAACGTCTCGGTCAACGCAAGTTGTCAACAGTATTAGGGACGGCAAATAGAAAATTCCCAGCATGAGGGGTTGTCACTGCTAAAAGGCGGGTTCTAATCATCCCAGGAACATTATATAAAAATTGTGTTAATTTATTTTTGTTTAATTGATAATCCCAATGAGCCTGATATTTTGGGGGATAAATGGATGGATCTGAAGACGAACCAATACCGTTACACCCTTTAGGTCCTTCAATAATCTTAGGCTCATGAGTCCTACTTGAGTCTCACCTGTGATCCGTTAGAATCTTCTCTACCAACTATTGACCAGCAATGTGCGAGGCTGTCTTACGTATTCCTTTCTGCTCTGGTATGATTAGCAGCGTTGCTTGGTCCCAGTTCAGACTGATCTATTAATTTGCCACAACGTACAAAATAAAGGTTGCCTACATGCACAAACCCAAGCCATTCTCGCCAAAACTAACCAGCCTTCGCACATGAAACGTCAATATATGTGAGCCGCTAATTTTTATAGTATCACCTATTTTGTACATTGGGGACCATAGCGTACAAAATAATATGTATTACAGGACGAGTTGTCAAGTTACTGGCATCCAAGTCAGGGTCGAATGCCGGTGTGAGAATTAACTTTAAGAACTCGTCAATTTTACACTATTGCAAGATGTCGAAAATGAATGAGTGATTCAGGAAGTGCATTAATCTAGGCAAGATCTTACGTCCTGGGAGCAGGTATAGAGTACCATGAGCTTCCAGATCCATTATTATCTTTTCCGTCATTTACAAGTCATTAAATATTTAAGCTAGGATGGCACACAAGGCATCGACATCCATTGACATCCATCGACATCCATAGATACTCAAAGACATATGCTGTTGGGCAGGGTGGGGGGACTTAGACTTCAGGTAATACTGATTTCACTGAACAGATGAACGGTTCACCGTATGAAACTACCTCACACTTGAGAACTTTAAGAATGAGAACCATAGTCTCTTTCGGACCCAAAACGCTCCAGGTCTGGTAGCAAAGACCTGCCCAAGGCCCAATGTATACTAGTGGCTTTACACGAATGTAAGAACTCTTGTATATATATATAAATAACGAATATATATTTTTATTCATTATATTGAATATATTTATATTGTACCTGCCAGGATGCCGTGTTCTAGGAACCTGCTACTCAGCACGATAGTCAATCTACTATTGATCTCTCGAACTACTATTCAGAGCATGAAGAGTGAAAGGGATGCATGAATGAATCACCCCGAGCTGAGCGCCTTCTACTGAATCTCCGATTCAGAGACTCCGAACCACAGTATCGAGTCTCTGCTCTACCCTACTGATACAAGGGAAAGAACACTTTGTTGATTCATAGGGAAGAACACTTTGTAAGTACTCTTTAGCAGTGTTCAATAGTCTTGTTCTTTTAAGTTAGTTGAAGTGCCTTTGACACCTATGCGTTTACACTGTCCGTCTCAGTGACACAGGATCTAATCTCTTTCAAGAGAAATTTGGCCTGCTTTTTCCTACATTATGTTACTTTAGTACATCCATAACATCAAGATACTACATTCAAGAGTAGTATATATATAGTAGAATACGTTTCTACAGGTGGGTAATACGTACCCTACACTCGCTCTCCAAACCCCCCTCCCTTCGCTGTCGGCGCACCACCCTCGTCGATCACCAAACTACCACTTCCAGCCAGCACGCTTCCCATTGGTGAATCAGCGACTCCACTCGACTTCAGCGCCATCTGCATAGCCTATGACTTAGCGTGCACTAACAGTTGGCTTTAGAATATTCTGTGCTCTCAAGGCTGATACTTCTATCTAGCATACGCTCTGTGTATTAGTGGAGGTTTTCAGCCTTATTCTCAGCACCGTTAACTCATTTTTTGTCGTGTTCATTGTAGAGTAACGTAACCATTATTTTATTTTATAATGTTTTTTTTGTCTTTGTATTTTTGTTTCATTCGCACTGTACATAGCCAAGCGATTATCTTTGTTTAAAGTCAATTAAAGTTGCATTGTTTATACGATTTATACGATTTTGTTTATACGATATATATATATATATATATATATATATATATATATATAATTTATATTATATATATTTATATTATATTATATATTATATATATATTAGTATGAGGCATAACTACAAAGACTCTACAGCAGACACCGCCTGGCTATATATTATGCATAATTAATTGTTATACACGGCAGACGCAGCATCAACCATGCTTAATGAGATGAGCAGAAAGATACCCGTGAGCGAGAGTGATGTGTCAAGTGTGTTTTCGGTACTGGGAGGAGGTGGTAGGGGGGCTCTAGTGGCCTTAGTATTGTGCTCCACGGAGTATGTGTCAGGTATCGTAGACCGAACGATAGCTGTTGCAACCTGGCAGTTACCTATTGTTCCCACCTTGTTTACGACTTAAACAGTAGATATATAATAACACGATAATGTTCATATTATTATATTTGTGCTCCAGCCGCACCGTAACTCGTATCGCGATCTGATAACTTGCTATCCTCATTAATATTCGGCGACGGAGCCCAGACGGAAGATGTGATCAAGATAACTCTCGCAAAATTACTCAATGAAAGCTGATCATCGAATATTTTTATTTTTTTTTTTTTAGTGGAGGGATAGCAACAGGAAATTTGTTGCATATTAATGCTCACATTTCTTTACTTCTATGCTTTCGTCTCTATTGCAATAAGCACTAAAATCCTCCAAAATCCAGAGAAAAACCTTTACAGGTCTAGCAAAAAAAATTCCTTAAAACCAGTTCACTCATTTCCGTTATCGAAGCAAAAAACTATAATAAAAAAAAAATTATGTTTTCTGCTAAGATGTTTTTTTTCCTCATTTTCCTGTGAGTTCAAGCGCTTATGTTAGTTCCAGTCTCATCCTGAGAGCCTTAAGGAGGATTCAAATCCCAGAAATCATTACCGCTGTTCAAATAATTAAGTGCCACATACCAGAACCCGTTGAGCCGGGTACGGATACGGAATAATGCATACGTACCAGAGAGGCTTGGCTGCCGGATATTCCACTCTCCGTCGAATCCAAGATGAGCTCGAACGAGGATTGGGTTGGGTAATTAGATGCTTCGTGCTCCACCAGGATGCCACCAAGATACACTGTTGATATTTGCCTGTTTTTTTGACTGCTACTTCTCTTGTTTCTACTGTTTCTGCTGCTACTGTGGCCTACATTACTGTTTCAACTGCCGTAAGTGCTGCTTCCGGTACTTCAACTGTTACTGCTACTTCTCTTGCTCTACTGTTGCTGCTACTGCTGTTTCAGTATTTGACGCAGCTCCAGTAGCTGGTTGTGGAGGCCACGCATCTTTACAATACCTAGCAGTGGTGGTCATATCTTTACAATACCTAGCAGTGGTGGTCATATCTTTACAATACCTAGCAGTGGTGGTCATATCTTTACAATACCTAGCAGTGGTGGTCATATCTTTACAATACCTGCCAGTGTCAGGTTATCTTGAGATGATTTCGGGGCTTTTTAGTGTCCCCGCGGCCCGGTCCTCGACCAGGCCTCCACCCCCAGGAAGCAGCCCGTGACAGCTGACTAACACCCAGGTACCTATTTACTGCTAGGTAACAGGGGCATTCAGGGTGAAAGAAACTTTGCCCATTTGTTTCTGCCTCGTGCGGGAATCGAACCCGCTCCACAGAATCACGAGTCCTGCGCGCTATCCACCAGGCTACGTGCCACCCGTGTCGGCCACATTTTTAACTTAAATTGTAAGCAAATGCTTCTAAACACCTGCTAACAGCAACATCATCCAAATAACATCTGGTTGCAATACATATTCCCAAAAGACCTTCACGAGTGGTACTTCCCTCTGTAACCACTGAGGGCACTAGCCCCTGTCCCTCATGACCGCAGAGTAACTGGTAGTGGGTAATCTCCCACAGCAAATGATAGTGGCTAATCTCCCACAGCAAATGGCAGTGATTAACACCTGGATATGGTGGCCACGCCCTCCACAACACCTGGCTTTTATGGGCACGCCCATGGCCACGCCCCCCCCCCCCCACAACAACTGGATATTATAGGCCCGCCCACACCGGCTATAATCGCTCCCACAAAACGGCTTCAGATAACCACACACACTATTCAGTTACACAACTTTACTGCTGTATATACTAGCAAGCTCTAATGAGAATTATCGTTGCATTTACCGTGGTTGGAATTGTTGATCTGAATTCAATATTTATGACCCGGTTTATAGAGTTTGTGCTGCTCTATATACCACGGTAATGTAGGCTTCGTATCGAATGCTATAACTCTAGACCCCGATTTACCAAATTGTCATTTGCATACAGACTGATATAGAATGGTGCTTTTAATATCTGATCCTCAACACTAACTTTGAACTCTGAATTACCTTCAGTTTTCACCTTTATCATCGGGAAGCTGCATCTTAAATTGTTTTCCTACTTGAGATAAAACATGAAAAGCGATGCTCTCTGATGTACTAATGATTAGCATAATTCCAAGAGTTGGGCTTTCCATTTATTCTGTTAGTGGTAAGTTTAATATTGCATGTCCAGGATAGCAGAAGAGTGCGCCTGATATCAATTACCGTCTGTATACAGTCCCAGGTTCATTAAGGGGATTACTACAACCATATCAGTATTAAGCAGGGTGGAAGATATTAATACAGGGGGGCGAGGAGTGTTAAATCAATAATATATAAGTAAAAATAAATTAAAAATAAATATAACATAAGAAATCAGCAATCAAATTTGAGAGCTACTTTTATAAACGCCATTTTAAATTTAATAGAATAAAAACAATAGACACATTGCTTAAAGTATTGTATCATCGCATTGCTTAAATATGGTGATAATTAAATGATATATGAAGTCATTTATTTCAAACACACTTCATAATATTATGCTATAAAAATAATGTTTTGGGAGAAAAGTCATGCAAATAATACCCATATATACATATCACACTGAAAAAAATATATACTCAAAATTAATCTTTAAACATGCATTTTCAATATTAAAGATTACGTACACATTTATCTACCAATTAAGTTAAGTGTAACCTGGAATATATTTCGTGCTAACGTATATATATCTATGAAGTCATCATAGATATAAAAACATCCTAAATCAACCTCCTGCGCCCACTTTAAAAGCATGAAGGTAAGCTTAAGGAGCCATTTATTAAACCAGACCAGCTTGGTTTCATCAGGTCATATCGGAACCAAGAATCAGATCAGTTGAGTTTCAGAAGGCCATGTCAGATCTCAGTTATCAGATCATGTGTGTTTAACGTCAAGTCAGAACCTATAAGTATCAAATCAGCTGGGGTCTCAAAAGGCCATGTCAGAACACAGTTTGTAGATTTAATAGATTTCCGGAAGAAATACACGAACCCAGGTATCAGATCAGATACTGACCCAGGTCATATATCAATTCAAGAGACAAAATTTAGAGAAACAATATACATTCTGACGAGTCATGTTAAAATTAGATTACCCTGATTACTGAAATGAAAATTTAATGCCAGAGACCAAGTCATTTTTAGGACAAAAAGGTTTACAAAAGACATTGCCTAGTACCGAGGTATCATTTTCATGGACGTTAAATCAAAATCAGGAAATTATAGGTTACAGCTAGATCAAGCTCCAGAGAAGAGGCGATTTGCATAGAACTATGCAGTTTCAAGTGTTCTAGATCAAATAAAAATTGAGTGGTTATGTGTACCTAGACGCTAGCTTGCTGTTGGATTGTTAGACGAGTGTTTGGTGTGTAGTGCCTTAGCAATGTCTAATCTTCCATTATTTTGGTGATTAGAGATAGCCGAAGCACTATATCTGAAACTCTTAGATTTAACTCTCTACAGCTAGCTGATACTTGAGAGCACATTTTTACCCTCCACAAGACTATAGCTCCCTACGAGGCTATGGGTCTCTACTATATATATATATATATATATATATATATATATATATATATATATATATATATATATATATATATATATATATTCCGAATCTATATAATCTGGGAGTCGGTCGGCCGAGCGGACTGCACGCTGGACTTGTAATCCTGTGGTCCTTGGTTCGATCCCAGGCGCCGGCGAGAAACAATGGGCAGAGTTTATTTCACCCTATGCCCCTGTTACCTAGCAGTAAAATAGGTACCTGGGTGTTAGTCAGCTGTCACTGGCTGCTTCCTGGGGGTGGAGGCCAGGTCGAGGACCGGGCCGCGGGGACACTAAAAAGCTCCGAAATCATCTCAAGATAATCTCAAGTTAATCTGATTCAGTTAACGTCGTGCTTCAAGGAGAAATTTCACAATCTTAAACCTCAAGAAATGACTAAGTACAGAGCGTGTGTCGGAACAAGTGGAGGAGGATGATGGGACATTATGTTAACTGGACTAGCCAATCCATCTCGACAAATCGCATAGTTTTGAAACACGAAACCCTTCAATTTGCGGGACAAACGACGTGTAGAGAATCACGTCCGGACATTTCTCTCTTCGTCTATACTGTATATACATATTTTTTTGTGTGTGTGTCTGTCTGGAGTTATTTGCGAGAGACCCACACGAGACTCGGACGATGCTTTACCTTGCGGGATAAAACGTTTGTAGACTCATTTAAGAGTATATTTACGCCTTGCGAGTCCCCCCTCCCCCCCCCCTCCCACCCTTCCCCTCCTCCCTCCCCCCCCCCCCTTCCCCCCTCCCCCCCCCCCCCCCCCCCTCCTTTGGACGTGGCTTTTACGGTTAACTGAACGTTAAAATGTAATTTTACTTATGGCATGAGCTGGTGCAATCTCTGATTAAATATTTGAAATTCACGTAATTTGTGATACAACCCAAAAAAAAAAATTATGTTTTTAATTGTTTAATTTCGTTTGTTTCTTAATTTTAATGTTTTTAAACCATTTAAAATATATATATTTTTAATTACGGATTCCATGGGGATTTTGGGACGTGATTCGAATTTATATAAGATCCAATACACACTACATTACTAAAAAAAATAGAAGTAAATATTTTACTTCTATTTTTTACTTTACTATTTTACTTCTATAAGTCTTTTACTGAAAATAATTAACTGATAAAGGAAGTAGAGACAGAGGAAACGGATTAATTTAAACAAATTATAGTTGGCAACAATACAAGTTTGATCCTGTCTACTAAATTCTGTGATATGGATTACGGTTACGTTAAGAGAAATCCGGATATATACCAATTAACAGGTTAACCTGTTACTGCTGTTAACGGTCAACCGATTAACGGTTGACCGTTAACCGGATTGATCTCTATAAGAAGCCAGAGTGTCCATTTAAACAAACTTCCTGGCTACCGTTAACAGAAACTAGTTTGACTGTTGTTAACAAGAACTTGTTTGTTCGTTCAAGAAGCAGAAGCCTGCCCGAGTTAAAAAAAAAAAAAAAGAGTCAAATTGGCCGGTAACGGAAGCCAAATTGGCCGATAGCGGAAGCTTAGTTACCAGTTATAAGAGCCAGGATAACTGTAATGCCAGCAGAGGCAGACTCCAGTGAATTCAACTCGTAGACACAATGGCAGTTACAGTGAAATAGGTGATAGTGGATACGAGACTAAAGTTACAGTGAAATAGGTGATAGTGGATACGAGACTAAAGTTACAGTGAAATTGGTGAGGGTAGACAACTATTACACAACATTAGCAATACAAGCGGATCATATCCAGTACGAAACTGGATAGAGTTCTATCCATGCAACAGATGGATAGAACTCTATTTTTGCAACGAATGCTTAACATTCTAAATATTATTGCTGGCAAGATGTGAACATTCAAATCTACTCTTTGCGTGACAATTATTTTGTTTTAGAGATAAATTAGACTTTTGAGCTATACACGAAAACGTTCTCTCTCTCTCTCTCTCTCCCAAACCCACACGCACACACACGCACGCACCAGAAAAGATCATCCCCAAAGAATTGAATCCTAAGGGAGATTGGAAACTACTGTTGCGTTCTTTGGCATCAATTGATCGCGTTTCTATGAGATTCAAAAGTGTTTTCTGTCCTTTCAACAGCTCTCCAACGAGTTTACAACTGGTTTTAATGCCAACACTGAAGTTTATAGCAATATTGCAAATTTAACACAATCGTGGGCTCTACTTAGATCAGGCCGTTAGCACAAGTAAATTTAACCGTTTATTTACTAAAGCCAATCTGACAATTAATGAAAGTTAGGATGACAGCTGAATTAACAGAAATCTGTTTGACAAGTTTATAGAAATCGGTTCGATTATTAACAGAAGTTAAATCGATAATTAACAGTCAACTAGACTGTTTACAAAAGCCGGGTTGAGCGTAAGTAATTAACAAAAGTCGGCAAGGGATTCTGTAGCGCAGTGGTTAGCAAACTTACTCACAACCGACTAGATCAGAGTATGATTCCTGGACAGACGGAGACGTTCTGGCACGATTCCTTACACCTGTTCTCTCTGTTCACCTAGCATATAGGCACCTGGGAGTCAGCGTTACATGCCTACCTTGAGGTTACCTTGAGGTGCTTCCGGGGCTTAGCGTCCCCGCGGCCCGGTCGTCGACCAGGCTTCCTGGTTGCCGGACTCCTGCCGAGGAAGGATCGTCGCTACTCTATACGGGGGAATCTCTATCTCTCTCTTTCTTTCTCTCTCTCCCTTCCTTTCTCTCCCCCTCTCTCTGGCAGTTCCCCCAGGCTTCGTCTGTGGTATTTACAGACATGCAGCTGTGTGTATTCTGCGTCTCAGCGCGTGTCTTATATCTCACACCATCTCTCACACTTCCCAAATACTTATTCCTACTTTCATTCGTGCTGTTATTGGTCGCTTTCTCCCAACCTGCCATATATATATATATATATATATATATATATATATATATATATATATATATATATATATATATATATATATAATGATTTATAATAATAATAATTCACTGTGTGGGACAGGAAGCCAGAGTATATTCATGTTTTGGGTGTTTGTGCGGGAGGGATGGTGGTTGGGCAGTGGGAGGGGAGGTTTGTGCGATGGGAGGGGGGTGTTTTTGCGGCGGGAGGGGGTGTTTGTGCGGTGGGAGGTGGTGTTTGTGTGGTGGGAGGTGGGTGTTTGTGCGATTGGAGGGGGTGTTTGTGCAGTAGGAGGTGGTGTTTGTGTGGTGGGAGGTGGTGTTTGTGTGGTGGGAGGTGGTGTTTGTGTGGTGGGAGGTGGGTGTTTGTGTGGTGGGAGGGGGTGTTTGTGCAGTAGGAGGTGGTGTTTGTGTGGTGGGAGGGGGTTGTTTGTGCGGTGGGAGGTGGTGTTTGTGTGGTGGGAGGTGGGTGTTTGTGCGATTGGAGGGGGTGTTTGTGTGGTGGGAGGTGGTGTTTGTGTGGTGGGAGGGGGGTGTTTGTGTAGTGGGAGGGGGGTGTTTGTGTAGTGGGAGGGGGTGTTTGTGCAGTGGGAGGTGGTGTTTGTGCAGTTGGAGGGGGGGGGGTGTTTGTGCAGTAGTTGGGGGTGTTTGTGCAGTTGGAGGGGGGGTGTTTGTGCAGTAGTTGGGGGTGTTTGTGCAGTGGGAGGGGGTGTTTGTGCAGTAGGAAGGGGTGTTTGTGCAGTGGGAGGGGGTGTCTGTGCAGTGGGAGGGGGGGGGGTGTTTGTGTAGTGGGAGGGGGTGTTTGTGTAGTGGGAGGGGGGTGTTTGTGCGATTGGAGGGGGTGTTTGTGCAGTAGGAGGTGGTGTTTGTGTGGTGGGAGGTGGTGTTTGTGTGGTGGGAGGTGGTGTTTGTGTGGTGGGAGGTGGGTGTTTGTGTGGTGGGAGGGGGTGTTTGTGCAGTAGGAGGTGGTGTTTGTGTGGTGGGAGGGGGTTGTTTGTGCGGTGGGAGGTGGTGTTTGTGTGGTGGGAGGTGGGTGTTTGTGCGATTGGAGGGGGTGTTTGTGTGGTGGGAGGTGGTGTTTGTGTGGTGGGAGGGGGGTGTTTGTGTAGTGGGAGGGGGGTGTTTGTGTAGTGGGAGGGGGTGTTTGTGCAGTGGGAGGTGGTGTTTGTGCAGTTGGAGGGGGGGGGGTGTTTGTGCAGTAGTTGGGGGTGTTTGTGCAGTTGGAGGGGGGGTGTTTGTGCAGTAGTTGGGGGTGTTTGTGCAGTGGGAGGGGGTGTTTGTGCAGTAGGAAGGGGTGTTTGTGCAGTGGGAGGGGGTGTCTGTGCAGTGGGAGGGGGGGGGGTGTTTGTGTAGTGGGAGGGGGTGTTTGTGTAGTGGGAGGGGGGTGTTTGTGTAGTGGGAGGGGGTGTTTGTGCAGTAGGAAGGGGTGTTTGTGCAGTAGTTGGGGGTGTTTGTGCAGTTGGAGGGGGGGTGTTTGTGCAGTAGTTGGGGGTGTTTGTGCAGTGGGAGGGGGTGTTTGTGCAGTAGGAGGGGGTGTTTGTGCAGTGGGAGGGGGTGTCTGTGCAGTGGGAGGGGGGGTGTTTGTGCAGTAGGAGGGGGGTGTTTGTGCAGTGGGAGGTGGTGTTTGTGTAGTGGGAGGGGGTGTTTGTGCAGTGAGGGGGGGGGTGTTTGTGTAGTGGGAGGGGGTGTTTGTGTAGTGGGAGGGGGTGTTTGTGCAGTGGGAGGTGGTGTTTGTGTAGTGGGGGGGGTGTTTGTGCAGTGGGAGGTGGTGTTTGTGTAGTGGGAGGGGGTGTTTGTGCAGTGGGAGGTGGTGTTTGCGTAGTGGGAGGGGGTGTTTGTGCGGTGGGACTGCGCGCGGGGAGGCAGGTGTGTGCAGTGGTGGGGGGGGTGCGTGTGGGGGAAGGGGGGGCGCTTGGGAGAGGGGGTGAGCTCGTTAAGTCTGGTGTATTAGAGGGTTGTGTGGGGGGGGGGGGAGTTGTTTGGGTGGGTGGTTGTGTTGGTGTTATGGGAGTGGGGGGGGGGGGTTTGTAGGTATGTGAGGGGTGGGGGTTTGTGTGCTAGTGTGGGGGGGGGGTATATGTGGGAGTGTAGGTCCATATGTGCTGGTCACTTGTGTTAACTAATAGTCTTAACCCTAATTATATATATATATATATATATATATATATATATATATATATATATATATATATATATATATATATATATATATATATATATATATATATATATATATATATATATATATATATATACTATAGCTATATATATATAGCTTTATAAACCAAAATAGTAATATTGTCTCGATTCCATTCTTCTCGGTATAGCTATAAGCCTATCCAGTAACTTATAATGTATTACGTCACTTCATTATACATGATCGACATTATAAATACAATACAAAAATATGAAATAAAAAGCTTATTCCCTAACTTTTACCCCCAAAACCATCACACCGCCTACCCAAACAAGGCAATTTACGACCATCACGACAACGGGGGTCCCCTTCGCCTCTAACGAGAGCTATATACCTCCTCTAGTGAAACAATCTGAACACATTTAGTTATCCTAACTATCTCTCATATATTTTCA
Organism: Procambarus clarkii; assembly: GCF_040958095.1. NCBI lineage: Eukaryota > Metazoa > Arthropoda > Malacostraca > Decapoda > Cambaridae > Procambarus > Procambarus clarkii. The sequence continues at coordinate 28,582,165 of NC_091182.1, forward strand.
TTTCCAGAAATTAAAATAAAAACACGTTATTGGATAATGTACGTGAACAAAATAAATATTTCTTAGTTATCCTCTTGATATATATATAACATAAAGGTTTAATAAAGAACAACTTCACACACACCTGAAGGGAAACACACCTGAGAAACAGCGACGAGTGAGAGAATTGAACAGTAAACTATGATTGAACAGTAAACTAAAATTGAACAGTAAACTAACCGAATGGAGATGAGTTAATCGTTCCAACACTCATCAACGGTGAAGGAATATTATACAGGTGTACTTACCTTTGTCCAGGTTAATGACCACAGGTGCCAGCCACGATCACCTGGCGTGTTAAGTCACCTGCTGGAGACGGACAATTTGTTCACGGACACTACTGTTGTTGTTCACGGACACTATTGTTGTTGTTCACGGACACTATTGTTGTTGTTCACGGACACTATTGTTCAAGGTCACTATTGTTCACGGACGCTATTGTTCACGGACGCTATTGTTTACGAACACTATTGTTCAGACACTATTGTACACGGACGCTATTGTACACGGACACTATTGTACACGGACGCTATTGTACACTGACACTATTGTTCACGGACACTATTGTTCACGGACACTATTGTACACGGACGCTATATTGTTCACGGACACTATTGTACACGGACACCATTGTACACGGACGCTATTGTTCACGGACACTATTGTTCACGGACACTATTGTACACGGACACCATTGTACACGGACGCTATATTGTTCACGGACACTAATGTTCACGGACACTATTGTACACGGACGCTATATTGTTCACGGACACTATTGTACACTGACACTATTGTACACGGACGCTATTGTTCACGGACACTATTGTACACGGACGCTATATTGTTCACGGACACTATTGTACACTGACACTTGTACACGGACGCTATTGTTCACGGACACTATTGTACACGGACACTATTGTACACGGACACTATTGTACACGGACGCTATTGTTCACGGACACTATTGTTCACGGACACTATTGTTCACGGACACTATTGTACACGGACACTATTGTACACGGACGCTATATTGTTCACGGACACTATTGTTCACGGACACTATTGTACACGGACGCTATATTGTTCACGGACACTATTGTACACGGACGCTATTGTACACTGACACTATTGTACACGGACGCTATTGTTCACGGACACTATTGTACACGGACACTATTGTTCACGGACACTATTGTACACGGACGCTATATTGTACATGGACACTATTGTACACTGACACTATTGTACACGGACGCTATTGTTCACGGACGCTATTGTTCACGGACACTATATTGTTCGGACGCTATTCAAGATCATTATTGTTCACAGACACTATTGTTGTTCACGGACACTATTGCTCACGGACACCATTGTACACAGACAATATTGTTCACGTACACTATTGTAACTAACACATTGTTCACGGGCGCTATTGTTCAAGGACACTATTGTTCACAGACAATATTGTCCACGTACACTATTGTAACTAACACATTGTTCACGGACACTATTGTACACGTACACTATTGTAACGCAGCGTAGAGACTATTATACCACCAGCGCGGTCAACACCCCAGACTGGACAGCGGAATGGGGACCTCAAACGAGCAATTGGGTGTTTACCTCACGGTGTCTCAAGCCACAATCAGGTACACGGCTTCAGCTTAGCTCGTTCATTGTCTCGCAGACCTCTGAATCTTCCTCGTTCAATGAACCTTAGAGCATTAGCTGAAACACCGATGAAATATTTACTTTCATGCTGAACTAATTTATGTATTTAATTCCGAAAATGAAGATTCGTAAGTTTTAAATGCGTTTAGGAAAGTATTTGTGCGTTTTTTTGCGATGAGAGCTGCAGTCTCATTACAAAGATTCGAACCCTCGGCCATCTGATTTGTTTCTGAGACATTTATGTTTCAATTCGCGATATGGGGTTGATCAGTCCAGTAACCAGGAGGCCTGGTTGATGACCGGGCCGCGGGGACGCTAAGCCCTGGAAGCACCTCAAGGTATGTTAATGCTTATTAATGTATCGTCAAATAGATTGTGGTTTAGATATTTATATAACATATAATATGTGTTTATATATATTATAATATTTCTATAACACATATATAATATATGAACAAGCAAGCTGATGAACAGAAGGGGGGGGGGTGCGTGTAGGGAAGTTAATATTATACATGTATAGTATAAATGTATAATACTATACATAAATGTATAATTATATACATAAATGTATAATTATATACATAATTGTATAATTATATATATAAATGTATAATATTATACATAAATGTATAATTATATACATAAATGTATAACTATATAAATGTATAATACTATACATTAAGTCAAGGAAACGTACAAACGAACTATTATGTCAAGCTTACGGTGGCATAGTTTAGGTACGAGTGTTTTCCCTCTCAAGAAGCAAATGAGGAACAGAAAGTTAAAATACGTGAAGACGGCTTCGGGAAACTCAAGTGTCGTCGAAGAAAATCAAAGCAAAAGACAGTTCCGAGAGGAAGAAATTGTCTTAAGCATGAAAGACATTCGCTTAAAGAATGTGAATAAGGCACGTGAAACAGCTTCGTGAATCTGAGACAAGTTGGATCAAAACAATACACAGCTTCTCTGTTGACCAAACCACACACTAGAAGGTGAAGGGACGACGACGTCTCGATCCGCCCTATATATATATATATATATATATATATATATATATATATATATATATATATATATATATATATATATATATATATATGTCGTACCTAGTAGCCAGAACGCACTTCTCAGCCTACTATGCAAGGCCCGATTTGCCTAATAAGCCAAGTTTTCATGAATTAATATATTTTCTCTAATTTTTCTCTTATGAAATGATAAAGCTATCCATTTCATTATGTATGAGGTCAATTTTTTTTTATTGGAGTTAAAATTAACGTACATATATGACCGAACTTAACCAACCCTACCTAACCTAACCTAACCTATCTCTATAGGTTAGATTAGGTTAGGTAGCCGAAAAAGTTAGGTTAGGTTAGGTTAGGTAGGTTAGGTAGTCGAAAAACAATTAATTCGTGAAAACTTGGCTTATTAGGCAAATTGGGCCTTGCATAGTAGGCTGAGAAGTGCGTTCTGGCTACTAGGTACGACATATATATATATATATATATATATATATATATATATATATATATATATATATATATATATATATATATATGTGTGTGTGTGTGTGACGACGGCCGTGCAGGTGGCGCTGGTAGTCGTGGGTAACTATGAACCAGCTCACTTTAACTGCTTGTTTGAGATGGCGTGAGCTCCCGAGGCGTCGCCAGGTGCGAGGAGGGTGACGGGCCGTGGGGTAGGTAGACTGGTGGTATTGTCTACACGTCTGGAAAGTAGTTGTTGTGGCTGCGGTTCTTGAATATATAGACGTGATATGGTAGAATAGGTGATGATGGAGCAGGCCGAATCTCTTCGTAGAGAATTTACTGTAATAAATTATATACAAATACGGCCAATTTCCCCCATGGGGCTCAGTCACTGCTCTCACTCTTCACGGGAACTAATGCAATAATGACGCAAATCTGTTTTCTCGAAGGCGACATCCAGGATTCATTTATCTCAGCACATGCTCAAGTAGATGGTCGCGTGAAACAGCCGAATCACTTTTACCATCAGGTCATAATCACTATTCTCGTAGTTAGATGTATATACTTACTTCAGTAAGTATATACAGCTGTATATACTTCAGTAAGTATATTCATCTGTATATACTTCAGTAAGTATATACATCTGTATATACTTCAGTAAGTATATACATCTGTATATACTTCAGTAAGTATATACATCTGTATATACTTCAGTAAGTATATACATCTGTATATACTTCAGTAAGTATATACATCTGTATATACTTCAGTAAGTATATACATCTGTATATACTTCAGTAAGTATATACATCTGTATATACTTCAGTAAGTATATACATCTGTATATACTTCAGTAAGTATATACATCTGTATATACTTCAGTAAGTATATACATCTGTATATACTTCAGTAAGTATATACATCTGTATATACTTACTTCAGTAAGCATATACAGGCATGCATACACAACATTTTTCTGGAATTCATTATCTTCAATATTATTATCCTTGGTATACGCTACAGAGAACAAGCTGAGAATATCAGTTTTATATTTGAGTGCTCGTAAATATATCCTTCTTCTTGGATAACAACCACTTGGGCTGGATGGGGGGAGCGACGGTCGCACTTCATGCAGGTCAGCGTTCAATCCCCGACTGTCTATATAAGTAGTTGGGCACCATTCCTTTCCCCACCCCCGTCCCATCCATAATCCTTATCCTGACCCCCCCCCCCCCCTTCCCAGTGCTATATAGTCGTAATGGCTTGGCGCTTTCTCGTGATAATTCCCTTACCTTCTCGGATAACTTTTTCCCATCGTTAGGTAACATCTACCCAATGTTGTCCTTGGGTAACATCTACCCAATGTTGTCCTTGGGTAACATCTACCCAATGTTGTCCGTGGGTAACATCTACCCAACTTCATAGTCTGATAGCTCCTTCCTAACTTTGTACTCTGATAACTTCTCCCCAAAGTTATCCTCGGAGGCCGTCTCCTCAACATTCACAAACAACTTCTTCACTTCTAAGTGAACCATTTAGTTCACTAATAATGGCTCAATCTGTTTAGTTCACTAATAATGTATGTGTCAAAATTACGTTTATTTTACTATCTAATTTTATTTGTACTAAATTCAATAATTTGATTATTTAATGACTAGGTGCAATTGCTTATGGTCTCACTTAGTGCAAGTTCTTATTACTGTTACTCTTTATTGTGAGTGATTGTTGCACTCTGCTGCGAATGTTAATAACAATAAAAATGATAAATTATTATAATTGTAACCGAACACTCAATTGTTGATAATGTGTTGACCTTCGAGGTGAAGATGTTCCTTCACAGGTCCAAATCAGGCGTTTTTAATTTAATGAAGAGTCATTTATTATCCATATCCATATCCCAGTGTCTGGTAGTGAGTGTTGATGATCTGTTACTGTGCAGCGGTCAGTTTATGACGTGTTAGTGGGCTGAACTTTTGAGTAAGTGGCCTTCATATCAGGTTTCTGCATTGAGAATCTACTAAACTAGAACTATCATCACAGGATCGAGACTTAGTGAACCAATTATACAAATTTCTTGCATCCATTATCACCTCTGAATCTGTTACATCAGAATTCAGTTGGGCTTTAGCTAATGACATGAGGTTTCTTTCTTTTGAGATAATGAGTGGTGCAAAACTTCGCATTCCTGTCTTAACTGGCAATTAATATGTTATCTCAAGACATATTTTCTTATCTAGGGTTTATATAATCATGTCCGTCTGCGTATGTGTTAAACGTAAGTTATTGTCATTCCGATCTGCAACACCCGTCATCAGACCAAGTCCATTCCATCCAGCGGTCGACCCCAAAGACGTATTCATCAATTTTAAACATGCTATTCATTCAAAATAGGAACTTTCGCAAATTTAAATTAATAGTGTAATATATTAGTATATTACGTATATTTAGGTATTGGTTAGGTTAGGTTTTTAGGTTCTTTTGGCGATTATGTGTACGTATAATACATGAGTGAAGCATTTACAGTGTTGTGGTTCCAACAAAAAACTTCAGCGAAGCACGTGTTCGAGAAGTATTCGAACGTCATCAGTTGGGAGTCGTGTGTAAACCGCTTTTCATTCTTAAACAGCTGGGGGTTTGGCAGATGCTTAGAATGGACTTTGTCCTTTGTTTATGAGGACGGGCTTTGTTTATGAGGACGGGCTTTGTTTATGAGGATTAGAGCAGTTCTCTTGCGTCAGGGATCATCAACTAGGCCTCGCTGAATGAAACAATGGTGTCACTCTTGAAAGAACCATATCTTCTTGAGGTTATCTTGAGATGATTTCGGGGCTTTTTAGTGTCCCCGCGGCCCGGTCCTCGACCAGGCCTCCACCCCCAGGAAGCAGCCCGTGACAGCTGACTAACACCCAGGTGCTCTTATATGCTCATCACTTTGTAACAGTGACAGCTGGTAGTGTTATAGAGCAGCCGTGCATGGTACTAGTGCCATAGAAAAGTGGTGTGAAGTTCGTGGCATAGAGAAATGTTTCTTTCTCTGATCCAACACTTTTTTAATTCTCGCAAGTCAAATCGACGTTCTTTTCTTTGAAACCATTTTGTATTCATAAAGCTGTCTTCCATTTGTTGCCAGTTTCCTTCCCTATTTGTTATTGTTTTTCATCGAAACCATTTGAGATTACTGGCATGGATCTCCAGGTGATAAATGGTAGGTCTAAAATGCTCCACCTTCCGTTAAAGGTACTAAAAGGCAGGTCTAAAATGCCTTCGGTTAAAGTTGGTGTGGATGCATTGATCTGTGTGTCACTATTGAGACACTAATGGTCTCAATAGTGACCATTAATGGACCATTAATGGTCCCGGAAGGACCGAAGAAGAAATTTATTAAGGGAACGCGCCAAGCCATTATGGCTATATAGCACTTGGAAGTGGTCAGGATAAGGATCTGGGATGGGACGGGGGAAAGGAATGGTACCCAACCACTTGGACGGTCGGGGATTGAACGCCGACCTGCATGAAGCGAAACCGTCGCTCTACCGTCCAGCCCAAGTGGTTAGGCCCGGAAGGACCGAAACGTCGTCGTTTCTCCATCTTCTGATATGCGGTTTGGTCAACATATCTTCAGCCCCGTTATTGTGACTCATCGTCTGCATTTAATCAGTGTGTCTACCGTCGCCTAACTATAACCTTCCTGCGCATATTCTCTGCGCACAAGTATATTTGTACAACGAATTATATGTTACTCTAACGACTAAACCATTATTTGCACGTTGATAACCTACGTAATAACATTTCGCCAATTTAAACATAATACGAAAAATAAATCAGGATTCGGATATGATTCGAACGAAGTTTCAATCACGAAAAAAAAATTGAGCAATGTTCTCAACGTCTATAATTCTCATATAACTTCCTTTCCAGAATAAAAATCACAGATAAATTCAATTTGAAAAATTAATATTTCCTCGGTGTTTACCCTTGTAATCTAATTCGCTATAAGGGTCATTAAAGGGAGAAAGAACGATTCCAAAGTCTGTGAGACACCGAACGAGGTCTCACTGAAGCCGTCCGAGTTAGTATGGCTTGCGACGCCGCGGGGTAGACAGAATGACTGGTTGCTCGTTTGACGAACCATCCCACTGTCTTGTCTGTGGTGTTCTTCACACGCGTGTTCAAGTTCTGGCGTTCTTTTGACATTAATGTCCGTGTTAATGGCGCCCGTGACAATACTGTCCGTGGAAATAGTGTCCGTGGAAGTAGTGTCCGTGACTATAGTGTCCGTGACTATAGTGTCCGTGGAAGTAGTGTCCGTGACTATAGTGTCCGTGACTATAGTGTCCGTGGAAGTAGTGTCCGTGACAATTGTGTCCTTAACAACAGTGCCCGTTGCAATAGTGTCCGTGACAGTACTGTTTTGTAACAAGGGTTCATTAAAGCAGAACTTATGACAGGTGTCCATGACAAGTGCTCATGACAGGTGCTCATGACAGATGCTCATGACAAGTGCCCATGACAGGTGCCTATGACAAGTGCTCATGACAGGTGCCCATGACAGGTGTCCATGACAGGTGTCCATGACAGGTGTCCATGACAGGTGTCCATGACAGGTGTCCATGACAGGTGCCCATGACAGGTGCTCATGACAAGTGCTCATGACAAGTGCTCATGACAGGTGCCGATGACAGGTGCCCATGACAGGTGCTCAATAAGCTACGCCGAGATAAGGTAAGCAAATAGATCATCTATATGTGTCCCCTTCTGTAGGATTAAATATTTTTTCAGAGTTACGAGAATAAGGCTGAATACATCAAATACATGAAATACAATTCGAGAATACATCAAATTTATTTGCTAGAGGTGATGTTTTTCGTTCTCACTAACCGAACGCCGTTGTTTGACCGTTGGTAAAGCCGTTTTGGGGGGGTGTTTGGGGGGGGTTAGGGGGGGTTTTGGAGTGTCCATAAGAGGTATTTTCGTTGTTTCGAATGTATTAAATGAAGAGAAATGTTACCTGCGCATGTGTGAATTGTGGATGAAGGAGGAGATATAGTGTTAATGTTGTCTGAGGTGTCATTGCTGTCCTTACTGTTAATGTGGTATTGGGATCGAAGCTAGGGTGATACTCCCCCCCTTTTTTTAGGGGGGGAGGGGGGGTTCAATCGCGTTATTTGATATATTTTGATTTTTTTTGAGTTCTTATTAGACATGTTTTGTTTAAATAGCATTGATTTGTCAAATAGTTCGATGCTAAACGTATGCACGCACGTGTCGACATGGCCCGCGAACGCACGCACGTGCACACATATACAGGTATATGCACGCACCCGTGCATGCACGCCCACGGGCACACAGACACATGCAAACACACGCACTTACGTACAGACACACACACACACACTTGCACACACGTTCACACACGTTCACACACACACACACACACACACACACACACACACACACACACACACACACACACACACACACACACACACACACACACACACATAAACATATACTCACACCTGGCGCCAGCACGCAAAACCACATAGGTAGACGTCCACGTATAAAAATGGAATTGAATTTCTAAGGAATTTTCAGAAGACATTACAGAATTCTTAACCCTCAGAGCAGGTTGAGTTTAGAGTTGGTCTTAATGACTATCAACCTCTGGAGGGTTGTTAATGCCGCCGCAATTGCTAAGATGCCAACCGGCAAGTTTACCTTAGTTCGGAACACTGTCCAGGACTTAGGTAAACTTCGTGTAAATACGAGAAGCTGGTTACACCTCTCACTGTGTATACTAACCACTCTATAGTTATATCTTGTGCAGTTTAGGTGATTATATGAAGTAATTGCTACACATGGATTGTCATTTGACTTTTCATTTTGACGTAACTTGACGTTTTTGACCATTCAAATATTTAAAACTGGGGTTCTGCTTATAAACTATTGTAACTAGCAAGATTAGACATCACTTGGCCTAGTTTTTAACTAGTAAGAAAATAAATCATTATACAAAAGTAATTAATTTGAAATTTTTTGCAATACGTAGCTTCATTGTGGCAAAAAATATTTGTTCAAAGTATGTCGAATTTTGTATTTTTCATCAGTTTTTATTTTTAAGTTTTCTTTGTATCCTATAAGGAAATTTAATGCAGACAAAAAGCCTTCTGTTTACATTATTTTAATGTTTCATTAAATTATAGTAAGTTGATATCTTAATTGTTTAAAATTAATTTGAAATTTTATATATCGTCCCAAAATATATAAAAAAATTAAAATACTATTATAACAGATGTGCATAAAATATTAACTAATACTATGTCACAGGGAACCTATATATCATCGAAATAAATATATATACAGGGAATCGAGGACCCTCTCTTGGTGGAGAAGAAATATGGAGCACAAAGTTAATGAAGTTTATGGACAGTAATTTCCAAACACAGAATGTAAAAGCTGATCAAGGTAAAGGTCTACTGGAGCTGAACTGTAACTCAGTAGTAAATTCAGTTAGTTCACAGCCGCTTTTTAATGCACATCACAGTCAATAACCCTGCGTTTTTTATTGCTTTGTGATTTCTTTGTCATTTCTTTGTGATTTCTCTGAGAAGCGTTAGAGGTAGAACCCTTAGACTATGACCAGAATGCATGTGGGGGGAGGGATTGCATGCAACCCTGATTAAATAGGTTGGAAGCGTCGGTACCCGCCTGGTCGAGGACCGGGCCACGGGGACACTAAAAGCCCGAAATCATCTCAAGATAACCTCAAGATAACCCCCCCTAGAGGATTTAGTTGAAAACAAGGTTATTTTTTACCATGGCGTGGTGTACTGGTCTAAGGCATTGTCTTGGGAGTACCCAGAGCATAGGTTCGAATCCTTCTCATGGCTCCAATTGATTTTCTCAATAACAGCATTTGGAAGCAATTTAAAACGTAGAGATTTACCACCCTTTGAACTCAGATCCGGTGTGGTCAATCTGTTTAAATATACGAGATGTAATGTTCGATATGCAGGAAATACCTCACGAAAATTTAAACACCGTATTTTTTTTAACATGTTGGTATATCTTACCGTGCTGGGAGAGCAAGATAGCATACAAGTCTTACTCATACTCTATCTTGCTCTGAGGAAGGCCTAGGCTGGCTGAAAACGCCTGCAACAATCTCTGATTTTCAAATGTGATTTTTCTGCATACTTTGATCAGTGTTTTAGTAATCGTTATCACACACACACTAAAATATATATATATATATATATATATATATATATATATATATATATATATATATATATATATATATATATATATAATGTATATATATATATATATATATATAATTTTATATTAAACTATATATATATAATGTAATATAATAATATTTTCATAAAAAAAGGTAGTTTGCATGTATCTCATACCAGCATCTGATGGGAGGTTCGGCCCAGCTTATGCGGTGCGCAACAATTTCATTGTATAATAACTTACTCCAAGAATCAAGATAAAATCAAGGGAGGGAGCAAACTGTTATGAGCGGTATAAGGACGTGGCTCTGTTAGACGATATCTAATTGTTAGTGTAGGTGTGGCAGGGTTCGTCGTTACCATAACTGGGCGAGGTTTATGAGAGGATTGGAGCCCTGGAGCTAGAAGCGTCGAAGCCAATACAGAGATTCGATCATCAAATCCGAGAGGGTGAGACAAGGGGGGTAGAGAGAGCGAGCAAGAGAGAGAGAGCAAGAGCGAGCGAGAGAGAGAGAGCAAGAGCGAGCGAGAGAGAGAGAGCAAGAGCGAGTGAGAGAGCAAGAGCCAGCGAGAGAGAGAGCAAGAGCGAGCGAGAGAGAGAGCAAGAGCGAGCGAGAGAGAGAGCAAGAGCCAGCGAGAGAGAGAGCAAGAGCGAGCGAGAGAGAGAGAGAGAGCAAGAGCCAGCGAGAGAGAGAGCAAGAGCGAGCGAGAGAGAGAGCAAGAGCGAGCGAGAGAGAGAGAGAGTGAGAGACATGAAAATATCTTTTTGACTTCTGATAATTACTGATAATTGGAACATTAACTTATTGCCTACAATTTCCTTAAACGTGTATCTAGTTGGGATAATTTGGTGTCATTATTTGTATTTTCTAGCAATGGTAATGGTTCGACCGCAATGGAACACTTTGAAATTTGAATATAGAGATAAATTTTCAGTAACCATTGGAGGTGTAAATATTGGCCGAGAGAGTTTATTCCTAATGCGTAGCAGATATCAGCCTACACCTACTCATTGCTGAGTGGTCCTGTTCGTATTGTAGATCAGATAAGCTACCAACCTCAACACGATGTCTCCCAGCGAACACACTCCCCCATGTTAAAAATGGGAATCTTCTCCTATGCTGGTTAAGACATCAACCTGTTCCCACACTTTAATGAGGAAAGTTTGTTCCAAGTGAGTATCAGATAGCAACCTACTCCTACATGTTAAAGAGGGAGTCATTTTAGGGATTTAGAGATACCAATCAACGATTACGTTAATGAGTCTGCTTTTGTTTTCTAGCGTAGATTAGATACCGATCTACTCCCCATTTGCTGATGGTTGCTTATTCTAAGCTGGTATTTGATACCGGATTTTACCCCTCACATTGCTAGAGGGTTTGTTTCCAGTAAGTGTACAGGACCAATTTTCTCTTATACGTCCCCCGTGAACCAGTTTCTAGCGAGTATCACATACCAACCTTCTCCCATCCGTTGCTGGAAGGACCTGTTCTTAGATGGTATCAGATACCAGCTTGTCACTAAACGTTCTTCAGAGACTCTTATTCCAAGTGAGCCACCTGTTCAATAGGTATCTTCTCCTTCAGGTTGCTAGGAGGATTTTTCTCTCAAATATCAACTTCGGTCGAGGGTTAATGTTAATTTAATCTGCACATACGAGAATACGTCACAGGATGGGTGATGGGCCTATATGCCCCCCATGTATATACCAGCTTGAGTTATTGTAATGTGTTATACATGCTGTCCTCTAAGTTCAAGTACGTATATTGAGACAATAAGATACATCTCAGACGGGTAGAGTAGTTAAAGCTATCTCAATAACATATACTGTATATATTTATTATCATTATTTATATGTTAACATCAGTTGTCTTTCTCGTCGTGGAACAAGAACGACGTCTAATGACGAACAACGAAAATTGAACGTTTTTTTGACGTTAGGAAAGCTTAGGGGGACAGGCTGTGCATACGTCTCTGTAGATGGCAACTGTTCTCAGTAATGTGTGGGGGGTGTCTCAAGCATCTGCTCCGAGATCCATGGAAGCTTAGTATTTAACTATCACACCACCGCTAGTACACCTTTACTACCACACCACCATTCTTCAGTGAATGAACACTTTCGTTCCGTTAGTCTATGTGTAGGTCAAAAAGTATAGTAATAAATAAAGAGTTCTCATAGAAAGACCTCCATGCAATCTATGAACTAAATATATAATGAAATTGATAATGTTGTATAATGGAATAATCATTATATCTGTCCTGGATGAGAATTGAACGATACAGTGAATTGGTCGAGTTCAGGAACAATAAACAACTATATAAATTGTCATCCACACTTCTATTTAAATAAATTTTCCTTGTCAAGACTACTCAATAGCTCGGTCGATCGAGCTTCGGCTTCACAAGCATGGGGTCCGTGGTTCGAGTCCCCTAGAGCTCAGGAAACAACTGGAAGTAATCACTATGCCAAGCATCACATATAAGTTATTATAGTATTCAGGTGGTATTTCAATTATTCTGTAGATAAGCAGAATTCAATTTAACATTTAGAAATTGGTTCAAAATATTTAGTGTAAAACCAATTACCAGATAACCCAGGACAGATAAAGGATCACAGCTCATCATTTTGACTCGCTTATTAGTAAACTACAATTTTTTTTAATAGCTATTTGTAATATAAATCAAGAAATATGAACACATTATTTAGTATTCTGGAAAATGTGGTTTTAAAGTCGTTTAAAGAAAAGTCGTTTTAAAGCTTTAGCGTAAAATATCTGATTGGTTGTAAATGTAAAACACAAGTAAAATCAAATACATTATTCGTATGTTTGTACACTTATAACTTGGATAGTTTACGTGATAATTACAATACATTAATTACATACGATAGCATCCCGATAACAGCATA
>NC_091182.1:28596019-28666019 GCF_040958095.1 Procambarus clarkii
AAATAGATTGTGGTTTAGATATTTATATAATATAATATGTGTTTATATATATTATAATATTTCTATAACACATATATAATATATGAACAAGCAAGCTGATGAACAGAAGGGGGGGGGGGGTGCGTGTAGGGAAGTTAATATTATACATGTATAGTATAAATGTATAATACTATACATAAATGTATAATTATATACATAAATGTATAATTATATACATAATTGTATAATTATATACATAATTGTATAATTATATATATAAATGTATAATATTATACATAAATGTATAATTATATACATAAATGTATAACTATATTAATGTATAATACTATACATTAAGTCAAGGAAACGTACAAACGAACTATTATGTCAAGCTTACGGTGACATAGTTTAGGTACGAGTGTTTTGCCTCTCAAGAAGCAAATGAGGAACAGAAAGTTAAAATACGTGAAGACGGCTTCGGGAAACTCAAGTGTCGTCGAAGAAAATCAAAGCAAAAGACAGTTCCGAGAGGAAGAAATTGTCTTAAGCATGAAAGACATTCGCGTAAAGAATGTGAATAAGGCACGTGAAACAGCTTCGTGAATCTGAGACAAGTTGGATCAAAACAATACACAGCTTCTCTGTTGACCAAACCACACACTAGAAGGTGAAGGGACGACGACGTTTCGATCCGCCCTATATATATATATATATATATATATATATATATATATATATAAATATATATATATATAAATATATATATATATATATATATATATATATATATATATATATATATATATATATATATATATATATTTATATATATATATATATATATATATGTCGTACCTAGTAGCCAGAACGCACTTCTCAGCCTAATATGCAAGGCCCGATTTGCCTAATAAGCCAAATTTTCCTGAATTAATATATTTTCTCTAATTTTTTCTTACGAAAAGATAAAGCTACCCATTTCATTATGTATGAGGTCATTTTTTTTTATTGGAGTTAAAATTAACGTAGATATATGGCCGAACCTAACCAACCCTATATATATATATATATATATATATATATATATATATATATATATATATATATAATGTGTGTGACGACGGCCGTGCAGGTGGCGCTGGTAGTCGTGGATAACTATGAACCAGCTCACTTTAACTGCTTGTTTGAGATGGCGTGAGCTCCCGAGGCGTCGCCAGGTGCGAGGAGGGTGACGGGCCGTGGGGTAGGTAGACTGGTGGTATTGTCTAGACGTCTGGAAAGTAGTTGTTGTGGCTGCGGTTCTTGAATATATAGACGTGATATGGTAGAATAGGTGATGATGGAGCAGGCCGAATCTCTTCGTAGAGGATTTACCGTGATAAATTATATACAAATACGGCCAATTTTCCCATGGGGCTCAGTCACTGCTCTCACTCTTCACGGGAACTAATGCAATAATGACGCAAATCTGTTTTCTCGAAGGCGACATCCAGGATTCATTTATCTCAGCACATGCTGAAGTAGATGGTCGCGTGAAACAGCCGAATCACTTTTACCATCAGGTCATAATCACTATTCTTGTAGTTAGATGTATATACTTACTTCAGTAAGTATATACAGCTGTATATACTTCAGTAAGTATATACATCTGTATATACTTCAGTAAGTATATACATCTGTATATACTTCAGTAAGTATATACATCTGTATATACTTCAGTAAGTATATACATCTGTATATACTTCAGTAAGTATATACATCTGTATATACTTCAGTAAGTATATACATCTGTATATACTTCAGTAAGTATATACATCTGTATATACTTCAGTAAGTATATACATCTGTATATACTTCAGTAAGTATATACATCTGTATATACTTCAGTAAGTATATACATCTGTATATACTTCAGTAAGTATATACATCTGTATATACTTACTTCAGTAAGCATATACAGGCATGCATACACAACATTTTTCTGGAATTCATTATCTTCAATATTATTATCCTTGATATACGCTACAGAGAACAAGCTGAGAATATCAGTTTTATATTTGAGTACTCGTAAATATATCCTTCTTCTTGGATAACAACCACTTGGGCTGGATGGGGGAAGCGACGGTCGCACTTCATGCAGGTCGGCGTTCAATCCCCGACTGTCTATATAAGTAGTTGGGCACCATTCCTTTCCCCACCCCCGTCCCATCCATAATCCTTATCCTGACCCCCCCTTCCCAGTGCTATATAGTCGTAATGGCTTGGCGCTTTCTCGTGATAATTCCCTTACCTTCTCGGATAACTTTTTCCCATCGTTAGGTAACATCTACCCAATGTTGTCCTTGGGTAACATCTACCCAATGTTGTCCGTGGGTAACATCTACCCAACTTCATAGTCTGATAGCTCCTTCCTAACTTTGTACTCTGATAACTTCTCCCCAAAGTAATCCTCGGAGGCCGTCTCCTCAACATTCACAAACAACTTCTTCACTTCTAAGTGAACCATTTAGTTCACTAATAATGGCTCAATCTGTTAGTTCACTAATAATGTATGTGTCAAAATTACGTTTATTTTTACTATCTAATTTTATTTGTACTAAATTCAATAATTTGATTATTTAATGACTTGGTGCAATTGCTTATGGTCTCACTTAGTGCAAGTTCAATATTACTGTTACTCTTTATTGTGAGTGATTGTTGCACTCTGCTGCGAATGTTAATAACAATAAAAATTATAAATTATTATAATTGTAACCGAACACTCAATTGTTGATAATGTGTTGACCTTCGAGGTGAAGATGTTCCTTCACAGGTCCAAATCAGGCGTTTTTAATTTAATGAAGAGTCATTTATTATCCATATCCATATCCCAGTGTCTGGTAGTGAGTGTTGATGATCTGTTACTGTGCAGCGGTCAGTTTATGACGTGTTAGTGGGCTGAACTTTTGAGTAAGTGGCCTTTATATCAGGTTTCTGCATTGAGAATCTACTAAACTAGAACTATCATCACAGGATCGAGACTTAGTGAACCAATTATACAAATTTCTTGCATCCATTATCACCTCTGAATCTGTTACATCTGAATTCAGTTGGGCTTTAGCTAATGACACGAGGTTTCTTTCTTTTGAGATAATGAGTGGTGCAAAACTTCGCATTCCTGTCTTAACTGGCAATTAATATGTTATCTCAAGACATATTTTCTTATCTAGGGTTTATATAATCATGTCCGTCTGCGTATGTGTTAACGTAAGTTATTGTCATTCCGATCTGCAACACCCGTCATCAGACCAAGTCCATTCCATCCAGCGGTCGACCCCAAAGACGTATTCATCAATTTTAAACATGCTATTCATTCAAAATAGGAACTTTCGCAAATTTAAATTAATAGTGTAATATATTAGTATATTACGCATATTTAGGTATTGGTTAGGTTAGGTTTTTAGGTTCTTTTGGCGATTATGTGTACGTATAATACATGAGTGAAGCATTTACAGTGTTGTGGTTCCAACAAAAAACTTCAGCGAAGCACGTGTTCGAGAAGTATTCGAACGTCATCAGTTGTGAGTCGTGTGTAAACCGCTTTTTCATTCTTAAACAGCTGGGGTTTGGCAGATGCTTAGAATGGACTTTGTCCTTTGTTTATGAGTACGGGCTTTGTTTATGAGTACGGGCTTTGTTTATGAGGACGGGCTTTGTTTATGAGGATTAGAGCAGTTCTCTTGCGTCAGGGATCATCAACTAGGCCTCGCTGAATGAAACAATGGTGTCACTCTTGAAAGAACCATATCTTCTTGAGGTTATCTTGAGATGATTTCGGGCTTTTTAGTGTCCCCGCGGCCCGGTCCTCGACCAGGCCTCCACCCCCAGGAAGCAGCCCGTGACAACTGACTAACACCCAGGTGCTCTTATATGCTCATCACTTTGTAACAGTGACAGCTGGTAGTGTTATAGAGCAGCCGTGCATGGTACTAGTGCCATAGAAAAGTGGTGTGAAGTTCGTGGCATAGAGAAATGTTTCTTTCTCTGATCCAACACTTTTTTAATTCTCGCAAGTCAAATAGACGTTCTTTTCTTTGAAACCATTTTGTATTCATAAAGCTGTCTTCCATTAGTTGCCAGTTTCCTTCCCTATTTGTTATTGTTTTTCATCGAAACCATTTGAGATTACTGGCATGGATCTCCAGGTGATAAATGGCAGGTCTAAAATGCTCCACCTTGAGGTTATCTTGAGGTTATCTTGAGATGATTTCGGGGCTTTAGTGTCCCCGCGGCCCGGTTCTCGACCAGGCCTCCACCCCCAGGAAGCAGCCCGTGACAGCTGACTAACTCCCAGGTACCTATTTACTGCTAGGTAATAGGGGCATTCAGGGTGAAAGAAACTTTGCCCATTTGTTTCCGCCTCGTGCGGGAATCGAACCCGCGCCACAGAATTACGAGTCCTGCGCGCTAATCTACCAGGCTACCAGGCCCCTACGAGGCTACGAGGCCTTCCGTTAAAGGTACTAAAAGGCAGGTCTAAATTGCCTTCGGTTAAAGTTGGTGTGGATGCATTGATCTGTATGTCACTATTGAGACACTAATGGTCTCAATAGTGACCATTAATGGACCATTAATGGTCCCGGAAGGACCGAAGAAGAAATTTATCAAGGGAAAGCGCCAAGCCATTATGGCTATATAGCACTTGGAAGGGGTCAGGATAAGGATCTGGGATGGGACGGGGGAAAGGAATGGTACCCAACCACTTGGACGGTCGGGGATTGAACGCCGACCTGCATGAAGCGAGACCGTCGCTCTACGTCCAGCCCAAGTGGTTGGGCCCGGAAGGGACCGAAAACGTCGTCGTTTCCTCCATCTTCTGATTTGCGCTTTGGTCAACATATCTTCAGCCCCGTTATTGTGACTCATCGTCTGCATTTAATCAGTGTGTCTACCTTCGCCTAACTATAACCTTCCTGCGCATATTCTCTGCGCACAGGTATATTTGAACAACGAATTATATGTTACTCTAACGACTAAACCATTATTTGCACGTTGATAACCTACGTAATAACATTTCGCCAATTAAACATAATACGAAAAATAAATCAGGATTCGGATATGATTCGAACGAAGTTTCAATCACGAAAAAAAAAAATTGAGCAATGTTCTCAACGTCTGTAATTCTCATATAACTTCCTTTCCAGAATAAAAATCACAGATAAATTCAATTTGAAAAATTAATGTTTTCTCGGTGTTTACCCTTGTAATCTAATTCGCTATAAAGGTCATTAAAGGGAGAAAGGAAGATTCCAAAGTCTGTGAGACACCGAACGAGGTCTCACTGAAGCCGTCCGAGTTAGTATGGCTTGCGACGCCGCGGGGTAGACAGAATGACCGGTTGCTCGTTTGACGAACCATCCCACTGTCTTGTCTGTGGTGTTCTTCACACGCGTGTTCAAGTTCTGGCGTTCTTTTGACATTAATGTGCGTGGAAATAGTGTCCGTAGAAATAGTGTCCTTGACTATAGTGTCCGTGACTATAGTGTCCGTGACTATAGTGTCCGTGACTATAGTGTCCGTGACTATAGTGTCCGTGACTATAGTGTCCGTGACTATAGTGTCCGTGGAAGTAGTGTCCGTGACCAATTATGTCCGTGGAAATTGTGTCCTTAACAACAGTGCCCGTTGCAATAGTGTCCGTGACAGTACTGTTTTGTAACAAGTGCTCATTAAAACAGAACTCATGACAGGTGCCTATGACAGGTGCTCATGACAAGTGCTCATGACAGGTGCCCATGACAGGTGCTCAATAAGCTACGCCGAGATAAGGTAAGCAAATAGATCATCTATATGTGTCCCCTTCTGTAGGATTAAATATTTTTCAGAGTTACGAGAATAAGGCTGAATACATCAAATACAATACGAGAATACATCAAATTTATTTGCTAGAGGTGATGTTTTTCGTTCTCACTAACCGAACGCCGTTGTTTTGACCGTTGGTAAAGCCGTTTTGGGGGGGGGGGGTGTTTGGGGGGGGTTAGGGGGGGTTTTGGGAGTGTCCATAAGAGGTATTTTCGTTGTTTCGAATGTATTAAATGAAGAGAAATGTTACCTGCGCATGTGTAAATTGTGGATGAAGGAGGAGATATAGTGTTAATGTTGTCTGAGGTGTCATTGCTGTCCTTACTGTTAATGTGGTATTGGGATCGAAGCTAGGGTGATACTCCTCCCTTTTTTTTTTAGGGGGGGGGAGGGGGGGTTCAATCGCGTTATTTGATATATTTTGATTTTTTTTTGAGTTCTTATTAGACATGTTTTGTTTAAATAGCATTGATTTGTCAAATAGTTCGATGCTAAACGTATGCACGCACGTGTCGACATGGCCCGCGAACGCACGCACGTGCACACATATACAGGCATATGCACGCACCCGTGCATGCACGCCCACGGGCACACAGACACATGCAAACACACGCACTTACGTACAGACACACACACACTTGCACACACGTTCACACACACACACACACACACACACACACACACACACACACACACACACACACACACACACACACACACACACACACACACACAAACATATACTCACACCTGGCGCCAGCACGCAAAACCACATAGGTAGACGTCCACGTATAAAATGGAATTGAATTTCTAAGGAATTTCAGAAGACATTACAGAATTCTTAACCCTCAGAGCAGGTTGAGTTTAGAGTTGGTCTTAACGACTAACAACCTCTGGAGGCTTGTTAATGCCGCCGCAATTGCTAAGTTGCCAACCGGCAAGTTTACCTTAGTTCGGAACACTGTCCAGGACTTAGGTAAACTTCGTGTAAATACGAGAAGTTGGTTACACCTCTCACTGTGTATACTAACCACCCTATAGTTACATCTTGTGCAGTTTAGGTGATTATATGAAGTAATTGCTACACATGGATTGTCATTTGACTTGTCATTTTGACGTAACTTGACGTTTTTGACCATTCAAATATTTAAAACTGGGGTTCTGCTTATAAACTATTGTAACTAGCAAGATTAGACATCACTTGACCTAGTTTTTAACTAGTAAGAAAATAAATCATTATACAAAAGTAATTAATTTGAAATTTTTTGCAATACGTAGCTTCATTGTGGCAACAAATATTTGTTCAAAGTATGTCGAATTTTGTATTTTTCATCAGTTTTTATTTTTAAGTTTTCTTTGTATCCTATAAGGAAATTTAATGCAGACAAAAGGCCTTCTGTTTACATTATTTTAATGTTTCATTAAATTATAGTAAGTTGATATCTTAATTGTTTAAAATTAATTTGAAATTTTATATATCGTCCCAAAATATATAAAAAAATTAAAATACTATTATAACAGATGTGCATAAAATATTAACTAATACTATGTCACAGGGAACCTATATATCATCGAAATAAATATATATACAGGGAATCGAGGACCCTCTCTTGGTGGAGAAGAAATATGGAGCACAAAGTTAATGAAGTTTATGGACAGTAATTTCCAAATACAGAATGTAAAAGCTGATCAAGGTAAAGGTCTACTGGAGCTGAACTGTAACTCAGTAGTAAATTCAGTTGGTTCACAGCCGCTTTTTAATGCACATCACAGTCAATAACCCTGCGTTTTTTATTGCTTTGTGATTTCTTTGTCATTTCTTTGTGATTTCTCTGAGAAGCGTTAGAGGTAGAACCCTTAGACTATGACCAGAATGCATGTGGGGGGAGGGATTGCATGCAACCCTGATTAAATAGGTTGGAATCCTCGGTACCCGCCTGGTCGAGGACCGGGCCACGGGGACACTAAAAGCCCCGAAATCATCTCAAGATAACCTCAAGATAACCCCCCCTAGAGGATTTAGTTGAAAACAAGGTTATTTTTTACCATGGCGTGGTGTACTGGTCTAAGGCATTGTCTTGGGAGTACCCAGAGCATAGGTTCGAATCCTTCTCATGGCTCCAATTGATTTTCTCAATAACAGCATTTGGAAGCAATTTAAAACGTAGAGATTTACCACCCTTTGAACTCAGATCCGGTGTGGTCAATCTGTTTAAATATACGAGATGTAATGTTCGATATGCAGGAAATACCTCACGAAAATTTAAACACCGTATTTTTTTTTAACATGTTGGTATATCTTACCGTGCTGGGAGAGCAAGATAGCATACAAGTCTTACTCATACTCTATCTTGCTCTGAGGAAGGCCTAGGCTGGCTGAAAACGCCTGCAACAATCTCTGATTTTCAAATGTGATTTTTCTGCATACTTTGATCAGTGTTTTAGTAATCGTTATCACACACACACTAAAATATATATATATATATATATATATATATATATATATATATATATATATATATATATATATATATATATATATACATATATAATGTATATATATATATATATAATTTTATATTAAACTATATATATATAATGTAATATAATAATATTTTCATAAAAAAGGTAGTTTGCATGTATCTCATACCAGCATCTGATGGGAGGTTCGGCCCAGCTTATGCGGTGCGCAACAATTTCATTGTATAATAACTTACTCCAAGAATCAAGATAAAATCAAGGGAGGGAGCAAACTGTTATGAGCGGTATAAGGACGTGGCTCTGTTAGACGATATCTAATTGTTAGTGTAGGTGTGGCAGGGCTCGTCGTTACCATAACTGGGCGAGGTTTATGAGAGGATTGGAGCCCTGGAGCTAGAAGCGTCGAAGCCAATACAGAGATTCGATCATCAAATCCGAGAGGGTGAGACAAGGGGGGTAGAGAGAGCGAGCAAGAGAGAGAGAGCAAGAGCGAGCGAGAGAGAGAGAGCAAGAGCGAGCGAGAGAGAGAGCAAGAGCGAGCGAGAGAGAGAGCAAGAGCCAGCGAGAGAGAGAGCAAGAGCGAGCGAGAGAGAGAGAGAGCAAGAGCCAGCGAGAGAGAGAGCAAGAGCGAGCGAGAGAGAGAGAGCAAGAACCAGCGAGAGAGAGAGAGCAAGAGCCAGCGAGAGAGAGAGAGCAAGAGCGAGAGAGAGAGAGCAAGAGCCAGCGAGAGAGAGAGCAAGAGCCAGCGAGAGAGAGAGCAAGAGCCAGCGAGAGAGAGAGCAAGAGCGAGCTAGAGAGAGAGCAAGAGCGAGCGAGAGAGAGTGAGAGACATGAAAATATCTTTTTGACTTCTGATAATTACTGATAATTGGAACATTAACTTATTGCCTACAATTTCCTTAAACGTGTATCTAATTGGGATAATTTGGTGTCATTATTTTTATTTTCTAGCAATGGTAATGGTTCGACCGCAATGGAACACTTTGAAATTTGAATATAGAGATAAATTTTCAGTAACCATTGGAGGTGTAAATATTGGCCGAGAGAGTTTATTCCTAATGCGTAGCAGATATCAGCCTACACCTACTCATTGCTGAGTGGTCCTGTTCGTATTGTATATCAGATAAGCTACCAACCACAACACGATGTCTCCCAGCGAACACACTCCCCCATGTTAAAAATGGGAATCTTCTCCTATGCTGGTTAAGACATCAACCTGCTCCCACACTTTAATGAGGAAAGTTTGTTCCAAGTGAGTATCAGATAGCAACCTACTCCTACATGTTAAAGAGGGAGTCATTTTAGGGATTTAGAGATACCAATCAACGATTACGTTAATGAGTCTGCTTTTGTTTTCTAGCGTAGATTAGATACCGATCTACTCCCCCATTTGCTGATGGTTGCTTATTCTAAGCTGGTATTTGATACCGGATTTTACCCCTCACATTGCTAGAGGGTTTGTTTCCAGTAAGTGTACAGGACCAATTTTCTCTTATACGTCCCCCGTGAACCAGTTTCTAGCGAGTATCACATACCAACCTTCTCCCATCCGTTGCTGGAAGGACCTGTTCTTAGATGGTATCAGATACCAGCTTGTCACTAAACGTTCTTCAGAGACTCTTATTCCAAGTGAGCCACCTGTTCAATAGGTATCTTCTCCTTCAGGTTGCTAGGAGGATTTTTCTCTCAAATATCACTTCGGTCGAGGGTTAATGTTAATTTAATCTGCACATACGAGAATACGTCACAGGATGGGTGATGGGCCTATATGCCCCGCATGTATATACCAGCTTGAGTTATTTTAATGTGTTATACATGCTGTCCTCTAAGTTCAAGTACGTATATTGAGACAATAAGATACATCTCAGACGGGTAGAGTAGTTAAAACTATCTCAATAACATATACTGTATATATTTATTATCATTATTTATACGTTAACATCAGTTGTCTTTCTCGTCGTGGAACAAGAACGACGTCTAATGACGAACAACGAAAATTGAACGTTTCTTGACGTTGGGAAAACTTAGGGGGACAGGCTGTGAATACGTCTCTGTAGATGGCAACTGTTCTCAGTAATGTGTGGGGGGTGTCTCAAGCATCTGCTCCGAGATCCATGGAAGCTTAGTATTTAACTACCACACCACCGCTAGTACACCTTTACTACCACACCACAACTAGTACACTACTACTACCACACCACCATTCTTCAGTGAATGAACACTTTCGTTCCGTTAGTCTATGTGTAGGTCAAAAAGTATAGTAATAAATAAAGAGTTCTCATAGAAAGACCTCCATGCAATCTATGAACTAAATATATAATGAAATTGATAATGTTGTATAATGGAATAATCATTATATCTGTCCTGGATGAGAATTGAACGATACAGTGAATTGGTCGAGTTCAGGAACAATAAACAACTATATAAATTGTCATCCACACTTCTATTTAAATAAATTTTCCTTATCAAGACTACTCAATAGCTCGGTCGATCGAGCTTCGGCTTCACAAGCATGGGGTCCGTGGTTCGAGTCCCCTAGAGCTCAGGAAACAACTGGAAGTAATCACTATGCCAAGCATCACATATAAGTTATTATAGTATTCAGGTGGTATTTCAATTATTCTGTAGATAAGCAGAATTAAATTTAACATTTAGAAATTGGTTCAAAATATTTAGTGCAAAACCAATTACCAGATAACCCAGGACAGATAAAGGATCACAGCTCATCATTTTGACTCACTTATTAGTAAACTACAATTTTTTTTAATAGCTATTTGTTATATAAATCAAGAAATATGAACACATTATTTAGTATTCTGGAAAATGTGGTTTTAAAGTCGTTTAAAGAAAAGTCGTTTTAAAGCTTTAGCGTAAAATATCTGATTGGTTGTAAATGTAAAACACAAGTAAAATCAAATACATTATTCGTATGTTTGTACACTTATAACTTTGATAGTTTACGTGATAATTACAATACATTAATTACATACGATAGCATCCCGATAACAGCATAGTACGCAGACTGTGTCATTATCTGAAGTTAGTTTACCGACGCTCTGTACTGTTCAGTGTCGAAAATACATTTATTTTCCAATGCTGCTTGTAACTGAAAATAAGAGGGGGTAGAACTTCGTAATAGCCAAAAGACAGTGGAGGTAAAAGGTTTTAATAACACAGAAATCACAACAATAGCGTGATGCATCAATGAACTGTGACGGGGAAGTGTAGATAGTAATGCAGTCTTCACTTTGGCTGATGTTAATGCCTAATCACAGAGAAAAAAAAGGAAAAAACAAAAATATTAACTGCTTGGCTTGTTTCCTGTGGAAAGTGAGAGGGAGGAACACGTAAAACAAATCGTATAAAAAATGAAGCTTTAATTTACTTTAAACACAAATAAAAAGAAAAACAAGTCCCATGGCAATGTACAGTGCAATCAAAAAACGGAGATAAATGCAAGAACACAATATAAAATAAAATAGGGAATATGTAAGACAAAATAATAAATAATGCTGAGAATATTGGGCTTGGCTGAGACCTCCCTTAGTATACAGAGCCAGAGAGCTTAGTATGCCAGAGAGAGATGTCAACTCTTAGAGCACTAGGATATTCTGAAGTCCACAGCTCGTGTGTGGCTATTTATATGGGGGTGTAGATGGCGCTGGCGTCGAGTACAGTCGTTGATCCACCAATCGGGAAGAGCGCTGGCTTGGAGTGGTAGTTTGGTTGTTAACGACGGTGGCGAGCCGGCAGGTGGGCGTGTGGAGTGGAGCGAGTTTAGGGTACGTTTTACCCCCTGGTCAAAACGTTTTGTGCTACTGGTAGACGTATCTTGAAGTTAGCATCTTCTTGTTGTATATGTATGAGTAACTTTATGTAGGGAAGAGCAGGCTCAATCTCTCTTGAAAGATATTACCATCACAGAAGAAATCCTCAAGGGCCGTGACGAGGATTCGAATCCTTGGACGTTTCGAATCCTCGTCACGGCCCTTGTGGATTTGTTTAAAAGGTTTTAATCTATAATTATTAACAGAGAATTTGGGTTTAATTGGCTCAACCGATGATGGAGTGTCATAGCGTCTAATTATGATGGTTTCTGGGTAGGTGTCGACATTTGTGTGCATGTTGTTAAAGATTTAGCTACTCAGGACGAAGTGTCCATGTAGCACGGGCTATGGTGAGCCCGTAAGTTTGTGTGCAGTAACTGGTGTGCCATAAAGCATGTTCTTATCTTCCCATCTCCCTCAGAGGGCTCACACATCACCGGAGTAGCCAAATGCTGCACTTATAAACCTCTCTAGTCGCTTTCCGTTTTCTCCAGACACTGGAATAAGATATGCAACGAAAATATTGAAATCCACACGAAGGACAATTTGTTGTTGTTAAAACTGACACAAGCAACAAAACACACACACACACACACACACACACACACACACACACACACACGTTAGAAAGAATTTTTTCAGTGTCAGAGTAGTTAATAAATGGAATGCACTAGGAAGTGATGTGGTGGAGGCTGACTCCATACACAGTTTCAAATGTAGATATGATAGAGCCCGATAGGCTCAGGAATCTGTACACCTGTTGATTGACGGTTGAGAGGCGGGACCAAAGAGCCAGAGCTCAACCCCCGCAAACACAACTAGGTGAGTACTAGGTGAGTACACACACACACACACACACACACACACACACACACACACACACACACACACACACACAAACACACACACACAAATTGTCATTAACAGGCGATTCCGGGTTTGAGTCAGGGATTGGAAGTATTTGATTGAGAGATTGTTACTCAAGCAATGTAATTTTTTTCTTCCGGTCTGTAACACTTCATAACTGTGGGTTTCCAGTCCCAGTATGGCTGCCTTCAGCGTCCGGTAACATAATAAAGTCGAACATTTCGCTTCGAATCATTTCGCTTTCGAAGTCGAGCTTCCGCGAGTTTTGGCCGGAGCTTCAAGGAGCGATATCCCTGGAAACACAAACCGAAACTGTCTCTATTTTCCGTTTGTTACAACTTGTAATAAAGTTGTTACATCTTGGCTTAACGTGTTTATGACTTATTAGAACGTTGTTACAACACACACAGAGATCACACTAACGTAATGCATCAAATAACAAATCCACAAGGGCAGTGACGAGGATTCGTCACCTTTTACCCTGTCGTAGCTCAGTCGATTAAGGCAGTGTCTGGGATGCTCCCAGACGCAGGTTCGAATCCTCGTCACTGCCCTTGTGGATTTGTTCACGTTGTTACAACTTGCTATATTGGTTGTTATAACTGGTTAGGTGTTAAAACTTGTTCGAACATTGTACCAACATCGTAGTTTCAGTGTGTGTTTGGCGGTAGGACGCAGCTCATACCGTAAAGATTCTCTGCTATCGTGCCGGCGAACAATTTCTTCTCGGAGCTCCTCGTCTCAGGAACGACCATTAAGCGCCGGATCCTGCAAGATGAACGACCCGAGTGGCGCGCTAATTTGCAATATTCATGCAATATCTATGCCTGCATGACCTGACAGACATGCACGAGGCAGCCGTTATCAAATCGATATCCAAGATCGCCTGCCCTGATTGGGGTCGGTATTACAGGCCAGCGAAGGTTGCTTGTTTGACCTATCCAATGGTATTTTAGCCCGGCCGGGACCTGTGCTGTAATAATCGTTCACTCCCACTCCACATTTTCGTTCATTACGACAAAGAAAATGTTCAATAATATCTTCTTGAGGTTATCTTGAGATGATTTCGGGGCTTTAGTGTCCCCGCGGCCCGGTTCTTGACCAGGCTTCCACCCCCCAGGAAGCAGCGCTTGACAGCTGACTAACTTTCAGATACCTATTTACTGCTAGGTAACAGAGGCATTAGGGTGAAAGAAACTCTGCCCATTGTTTCTCGCCGGCGCCCGGGATCGAACCCGGGACCACAGGATCACGCGTCCAGTGTTCTGTCCGCTCAGCCACCGGCTCCAGCCACATGTATATTAAAGAGTTATGGATGACCTACCATCGGCCTCCAAGCTTTCCGGAGGCAATTTACAACACAAGATCTTTAATTATAGCTGTTAACCCCGTGATGAGGTGTAATTATATTGTTATGCCTCTAAGTAGCAGCTGTTCGTGTAGAACATCTGTGACAGGTTGATTGTGACACGTGTTCAGCAGCGGAGAGTAGCGATAAGATTGTGAACGCCGAAATTTGCATACAATATCATCGCTTAGCGCCATCACCACTCGCGATGCTAGCAGAGACAAGCTCTATTTGCTCTAATGATGTGTAGTGGTGTTCGCTTAACCCTTACCTCTGATCGAGATAATATCTACATTGCCGTCAACGATATTGCCGGGTTACGAAGTTTTTAATGTGGCCGCGGCTCTGAATTCCTGATGCTGAGTTGATGTTTTAATTCTTGGTCTTTCTGTGTCTCTTTTTTTTTTTGTGTGTGAGTTTCTCTATGAGTCTCTCTTTTTTTTTCTCCCCCTCTCTCCTTCTCACTCATTCTTTTCTTCCTCTCTCTTATTCTCTCTTTCTTTCCCTTTCTTCTATCTCTCACTCCCACTCTTTCACATCTCTCTGTCTCTGTCTCTCTTTTTTTCTCACATTTTCTCTTATTTTCTCTTTTGTTTTCTCTCTTATTTGCTCTATCTTTCTCTCTCTGTCTCTATCTGTTTCTCTCTCTCTCTCTCTCTCTCTCTCTCTCTCTCTCTCTCTCTCTCTCTCTCTCTCTCTCTCTCTCTCTCTCTCTCTCTCTCTCTCTCTCTCTTTCTCTCTCTCCTTCTCTGAACGATGCTAAGAAAGGAACCTAAGTCATAGTTTTCCTCTCGAAGCTCAGGCTGAAAATTCAAGTTATTTACCTCAAAATCTTTCTTGGTTCACCTGCTTGAATGTGGACTCAGACAATTTTCCTGAAGGCAAACAGTGAAGATGAAATTTTGGTCACTGTCTCGCCTGCTTTCAGAACGTGTTGTAAAGGCAAGTTGTAAAAATATGAAATTTATTAGATTTTATAATAAGTATTGACAACAAAGATGCCCAGATTATAACATGAATAAGACTATACACTCTGTGATACATATATGCATCATATATGTATCATATACATATATAGTATATCATATACTTCCCAACTCATTTATATTGGGAAGTATATGCGTTGTGATGCATATGCTTCCCAATGCTAGGTAAAATATGACCTTGCCTAGGTAACGTAAGATTACCTTGCCTCCCTAAAATCAAGGAAGAGGGCTTAGCTATTACGACTATTTAGCACTTGGAAAGGATTAGGATTAAGATTTGAAATGAGACAAACGCAATGAATGGTGCCCAACTCCTTGGACGTTGGGGGATTGAACGCCGAACTGCAAGAAACGAGACCGTCGCTTTACCGTCCAGGCCAAGTAATTGAAACTTGCCATGGCAAGTTTCACTCAGTGGTATTTCCCAACAAAGTTCGCCACCAAATTCAGTTTTTCCGTATCATCAAGTAAATTACTTGTAGCTCTGGATTTAATTAACGAGGAAAATAAAAATACACAAATATGTGGATGGTGATGATCTCCTTGAAGATTATATATATATATATATATATATATATATATATATATATATATATATATATATATATATATATATATATATATATATATATATATATAATATGAGAGAAGGGGCGCAAGAGAAATGTGGAGAAAATAGTATTTTGTAATCAGTGGGTATGGCAATTAGATTATAGTGGGATGGGGGAAATGGGAGAATGGGCTGAGGAAAATGGGGGAGGGGATGGGGTGGATGCTGTAAGCTAACGGAACCCATTTTGAGTCTTGCATTTGTTTCTGGACCATTGGTGCTCTCTCATTGGCACAAATGTTTACAGTCATTTGTAATCTGATCTCTACAACACATACCAATACGTGCCAATGTTCATTGGTTTCTAGTCATTCTCTCTCTGGATCATTGAGTGCATTGCTAATGATAAATATACGCAGCTGTGTTTCAAATGCACTCTAAAACACACGTTAATAAGTGCCTAATTTTCTTCGACATTTTCAAGTTGCATCTAGGCAAGTTGTGAATTTATCATTTCTCCAGAAACCTACAAGCCAGCACTGATAAGCAGACTTGTATACACAAACTCCGTCGTCCGGAACATGAGTAATAAGATATATGTTTTTCGTTTTTTTAGCAAATCCACTTTCCGAAGTTTCTGAACATTGTGGAAGTCTGGCGCGTATGAAAATATGACTACAGCTCCACATGGAAACTGACAGGTTAATGTTTTGTTTCTCCGGTATATCTCTTCTCTGATGTCTGTGTGAAATTTAGGGGCACTGCTGTGATATTTCCGGGAGCTTTTTATTGGTTAAACGTACAAGTGTCGATTTTGATTGACCAGACCACACATTAGAAGGTGAAGGGACGACGACGTTTCGGGCCGTCCTGGACCATTCTCAAGTCGATTGTGAGAATGGCTTCACACTCAAGAAGAGTGTGACAATCGACTTGGGAATGGTCCAGGACGGACCGAAAAGTCGTCGTCCCTTCACCTTCTAATGTGTGGTCTGGTCAACATACTTGAGCCACGTTATTGTGACTCATCGCCTGCATACAAGTTTCGAGTTATAAAATAGATATATTATGACCAGACCACACACTAGAATGTGAAGGGACGACGACGTTTCGGTCCGTCCTGGACCATTCTCAAGTCGATTGTGATGGTCCAGGACGGACCGAAACGTCGTCGTTCCTTCACATTCTAGTGTGTGGTCTGGTCATCATACTTTAGCCACGTTATTGTGACTCATCGCCTGCATATAGATATATTAATTTACAGATTGGCTACCAAAATAGCTGTGATTGCGTGAATTAATCAACAGATTAGTCAATAAACAATAGACTTTTCAGTGTCTTCCAGAAAGATATATTCAGGAGTTATTAGAAGATGTTTTGTGTTACCAGTTCACGATATTTCTGAAACATTTTACCATCTGTGGTGACGCGTGACAAGATACTCAGTGTCTCTGAAGATAGGAAGATGAATTGAAGATCAGCTTAAACAGAAGATCTGTTTAAGCTGAAGGTCCCAAATTCCTTCTCTGGTGTTAGGGTATTTATAATCAATCTAAGATCATAGCTTGATTATAAATGCCCTAAATCACAGAAGGATAACAGATATGATATACATCTATAGATACTTTCTGCACTTCGCATTGTGTTTCTTTTACAGATACTCTCTGCACTTCTCAGGGAGTTACGTCTACTGATACTATTCTCACTTCCATCTGATAAAAGGTTGCTTATGAAAGCCGGATTGTGTTCGTGTTCGTTCGTGTCTCTGAGCCTGATGGTGTTCGTGTCTCATAGCCGGATAATGCTCGAGTTTCTGTATGACCTCCAGCCGGATAGTGCTCGAGTTTCTGTATGACCTCCAGCCGGATAGTGCTCGAGTTTCTGTATGACCTCCAGCCGGATGGGGCTCTGGTTTATGTATATTTTTATGGCGTTACTACAGCATCATGCATTTGCCAACTTATAACGATGTGAGATAACGAACTTGGCCCTTAACGAGGGCCAAGATGGCGGACGGAGAGGACTTAACCACTATTGGTGGTGAGTGATTCTAATACTTATTTAGGCTCTTTTTGCTCTAAATACTTGTCCTATATTTTCCAGTTTCTTATCAGATTTCCCTTTCCAGAAGGTGCTTTATCAAAAATTATATACGGCAATACAGCTTTCCCCCCATCTGTCTTGTTTCATGATACACAACTCATCTGGGTTGTATGATTTATAATTGAAGCTACACAAGCATACGTTTGTATGAAATTACAGAATACTTCCTTACAAAATTTAATCAGGGCAATTTTCTGCTCACCTTGCAGTGAGTTGAGGTTACCTGTGTGAGGCTGCGTGTCATCAACTCATTCATCAGGTGGTGGGTGTCAGTTTTTCATAGCAAGGAATCTCCGTCATCAAGGGGGCTTGGAGGCTGGCACTCTTCTCAGACCTAACACCAACCAACCGACCAAGTGTGTGTGGTCTTCTCAGACCACACATTGTGTGTTGAGTGTTGGGGTGGAGCTGTTTGAGCATCTGAGGTGTACTATGTAGGGAAGGTGGTGGTGGTGGATAGGAAGGTACTCTCTCTCTGGGAGGTAAGACAGCATCCCGTTCAGGTGTCTGGACAGGGCGGGGTTAACAGAGTGGTTGTAGTGATGGATCCAATGCAGGTGAGCAAATGGGTGTGTGGCCAATTGAGTGGTAATGAGATGGTGTAACGTAACCCCTTATGTAGTAGGGGTTGGACATGACCCCTTATGTAGTGGTGGGATATAAACCCCCCTCATGTAATGGTGGAACTTGACCTCATATGTTGTGGTGGAATATAACATCATAGAGGTGGGGAACATACAGGGGTCAAGTGAGCATCAGGTAATTGATCATTTTGTAGGTAAATGGGTGAGCACCATACAGGTAAACAGGTAAGCGTGTAGACACCATGTGTGTGTGTGTGTGCAGGTGTGTGGGCAGGTGTGTGTGTGTGTACAGGTGTGTGTGTGTGTACAGGTGTGTGTGTACTCACCTAGTTGTACTCACATAGTTGTGTTTGCGGGGGTTGAGCTCTGGTTCTTTGGTCCCGCCTCTCAACCGTCAATCAACAGGTGTACAGATTCCTGAGCCTCTTGGGCTCTATCATATCTACACTTGAAACTGTGTATGGAGTCAGCCTCCACCACATCACTTCCTAATGCATTCCATCATCAGGGGGTGTGTGCAGGTATGTGTGTGTGCAGGTGTGTGTGTGTGCAGGCGTGTGTGTGTGCAGGTGTGTGTGCAGGTAGGGCAGGGGAGAGAACGGCAAGAGTATCCAGCCAAGAAACAAGCAAGTCTCCATCCATCTCCACAACCGGTTGGATATCTTCCTACTAATCTTGACCCGCGTCGCCTGTAGGGATTAGCCGACCATCTGACATACCGAGGCTATAGTCCAATCACACTAGTCCTCTCTCTCACACACCCTAAGGAACCATCTGTCAGTGAGAAGTCATCTGACACCAGTCACCCATTCGACAATCGAAGTAATCATTAGTCCATCTCAAAGTCACCATCTGACATATTGACAACTATTTATAGAGAGTAAACATGTCGTTGATTATGTTCCCGCTACATTAATATAATATATTGGTCTTCATAGAGATTTACATACGCCAATGTTTGCTAACACACACACACACACACACACACACACACACACACACACACACACACACACACACACACACACACACACACACACACACACACATACACACACACACACACACACACACGGACAGGAGGAATTGGTGATAAGTGTGCATGCAAATGATAATGTAAAAACAGAAGTGAGAGTTGTCCTCTACAGCGAACAAATCCATAAGGGCCGTGACGAGGATTCGAACCTGCGTCCGAGAGCATCCTAGACGCTGCTTTAATCGACTGAGCTACGACATGGTCGTGTGGTTGTAGTGTGTTGTCATCTACGCTTCCGAGGAAATAAATGTTCTATACACCTTGGCTCTAGGAGATTCAAATACAGGATAAAATTTCTGCCCCACTAGCGTGGGGTCAGGGGTTCGAGCTTCCTAGAACCCCGGTGAATGGTATGAAGTGTGCTTTACAGTCATGTACTATAAGATATATTATTACACACAAACAGTAAGTTAACACGGGAAATTAAGGAAGATAATCTGGATTTAATTGCACTCACAGAAACGAAACTGTCGGGAGTCATAACTAATGCAGAATTTCCCAAAGACTACGATGGTTTTTGAAAGGCGAGAGGAGGTGGCACTGCCATGGTGATTAGGTAGAATTGGACATTCAAGGAGCTGTTACTCCAAGGATATGATTCAATAACTGTACAACTAGAACTATAATAACGATAGGGCTTATTATAACTGTAACAGTGATATAAAATCCTTCACAAAACGACAGGAGTATATCAGAAATAAAATCTGGCATTACTATCCCGGAGACAGTAAAAAAATTAACTAGATGAGGAGGAGCAGAATTCAATTACATCCACAAATTTAACTAAATTTATCCAAATCCAGTTTTTTGTCGCTAAGTTATTAGAACTTTATGCTGAGATGACGTTTACAAGAGTCAGAGGCACGATCTGACTCCAACATTCTTGGTTCTCAGAAAACATCTTATAATGTCCCGAACAAGAGACTCCTACTGAAACTAGAGACGCAGGCTGAGGTATCTGAAAGAGTATTTGAGTAACGGCTAACCTCTCAGAGTGGAAGTAAGAGGTTATAGTGAGAGGAATCAAGAGAGGAAATAGGTAACGAGTGGAGTTCCACAAGATAATATATCAACGACCGAAAACAAACAACGATCTTGCGAAAATATTTTAGTAAGAACATCAAGGTGTGTATGCTTACGCTCACGTGCTCGCGAGAGCGCGCATACACACACACACACACACACACATACACACACACACACACACACACACACACACACACACACACACACACACACACACACACACACACACACACACACACGAGCCAGTTGAAGCGGCGTAACTACAGGAAAGGTATTCACCAATCCCACTTCCCCTGTGCCACAGAGGTGGTGGTGGTGGTGGCTATCCCGTGGAAGTGTTTTGTTTGCTATCACAATGAAGCAGATTATTAAAATTACGTGTAAAACTTGATGTGACGAACGGGGGATTCGAACCCTAATCATCAGGACACCTGAAAGTCGGAACTGATGCTATACTTAGTGAATTTGATCGTCACCATACCTGGTCGAAAATAGTTATTTTCATTAGCCGAACCAACTGATTTTCTTTACGACGGATTGGTTTCTTGCAGGTCGCCGTTCGATCCTCGAGGTTCCTGTGGCTGGGCACCGAAATATAATAGATACGACAGAGATAACAAATAGCACGGGAGTCAGTACATTAGAAAGGCGGGACCCAAGAGCTAACAGCTCGATAAAGCAGGCCTATAAATACATACACTCCTAATATTCAAACAATGCTACAGACAAAAAGCTGTATATTTCAGACATGAGCCGCTGAAGTTCAGAATCCTGAAAAGTATTGCGAATAAATAATTCAGTGAGAGTTTTGTGGAACTCCCGAAGGGGGTATAAACTTCACGTCTGATAGACAGCTTGAGTAACTCGTGTCTGATAAACCATTATATAACCACGTTAGAGGTCATCAAGATTATGACGAAGTGAGAGGGATGAATGGATGGCGTCTTGTTAGATTGCCAAATAGCCTTTGACATTAGGGCTTCATAAAAGACTAACTCGCAAAATAGAGAAAAGGCTGCAATGTTTGGATATGTATTTGATGTTTGTGAAAGAACACGTCGACAAACAAACCAGGGTTTGTCGAGGAGGCCTGGTCGACGACCGGGCCGCGGGGACACTAAGCCCCGGAAGCACCTCAAGGTAACCTAAAGGGTCCTTTCGAAGGAGATATCAAAGTGAAGGGAAGTTCCCCCGCATATGTTTAAATAACCTACTCTAAATGGTCTGTCGATAACACGATACTGATATCAATTGAAATTGAAATAAGTTTATTGAGGTAAAATACACACAAAGGGATGAGGTAGCTCAAGCTATTCTCACCCCGTTCAGTACATCGTGTTAATACATACATAGACACACATCACAAGCAATAAACGTATTACCGAACATTCTGAGAGATAAACATATACATTTCCTATATCAATTGAAAGGTCTGAAGAGCCATTTCCATAAAAAACAGCAGAATGGCCTAGACAAGCTACACGTTTAAATAAATTCGTGATATCAATCCCAACAAATGTGAAAAGACTGATGTTTGGAAGAAGGTATAAAAGGCTGGAAAAGATATATTGAAGGCAACTGCAAAAGTGACAAAAGGACCACATAGGAATGAATATGACACAAGAGGCGCCTGAAATATATTGACAAACCATATACGCAACTTGAAACAAGTGAGTGAATTATTTCTTGTAAACAAGTGAGTGAATTATTTCTTGTAAACAAGTGAGTGAATTATTTCTTGTAAACAAGTGAGTGAATTATTTCTTGTAAACAAGTGAGTGAATTATTTCTTGTAAACAAGTGAGTGAATTATTTCTTGTAAACAAGTGAGTGAATTATTTCTTGTAAACAAGTGAGTGAATTATTTCTTGTAAACAAGTGAGTGAATTATTTCTTGTAAACAAGTGAGTGAATTATTTCTTGTAAACAAGAAATAATCTATAGCATCATGCGAGACTAGTACCAGATATAGGGAAGTCGAGTTACGAGGACATTCCTTAGGAAGCTTAACCTAACACCACGAAAAGATAGAAGGACCAGATGCGATATGTTCACGTTGTATTACATACAACAAGGGAAAGATGAAATTAAAAAGATTCCTTTAAGAAGGATCAACTCCTTTTCTAAATCACAGTGATTCCTATGAAGTCAGAAATGAGGTTTTTAATTTGTTTTTTCATAGAGTTGTTAAAGTTTTTCAGGTTATATCTCTGTGTGACTAACTATCCTGTGTGATGGAGATTTTTAGCATCACATAGCTAGGTTTGTTAACATATTTTGTACTCCCCTTCACATAGTCTAGGGTAGCTGCACAAATGCTGATGTACCTACCCTGGAAACACAAACCGAAACTGTCTCTATTTTCCGTTTGTTATAACGTGTAATAAAGTTGTTACATCTTGGCTTAACGTGTTTATGACGTATTAGAACGTTGTTACAACTTGCTATATTGGTTGTTATAACTGGTTAGGAGGTGTTAAAACTTGTTCGAACGTTGTACCAACGTCGTAGTTTCGGTGTGTGTTTGGCGGGTAAATGTGTTAATAAAAAAAAATGATCCAAATCTACAAACAATGTAACCACAACTTTCTTTTTTTAAATGTTACATGTTTTTTAAACTTATATTAACTACGTTGTTACAATGTAGTATCAAAGGTTCAATTGATAATCTAAGGTTGTAGTTATGATGTGAGGTAGAATTGCATGATCTGAGAGGGAGAGAGAGGGGTGAGAAGGGAATGTGTGGGTGAGAGGGAGGTGAAGGGGAGATGGGAGACAGGATAGACAGGTGAAGAGGGGGGGGGGGTGGTAGAGGATGAAGATTACTTATATCGATTTTCCTGTTAAGAAAACTTCTCTTGGGAAAGCGATGAGTCATAATAACGTGGCTAAAGTATGTTGACCAGACCACACACTAGAATGTGAAGGGACGACGACGTTTCGGTCCGTCCTGGACCATTCTGAAGTCGATCATCGACTTCAGAATGGTCCAGGACGGACCGAAACGTCGTCGTCCCTTCACATTCTAGTGTGTGGTCTGGTCAACAATGTCTTGGGAAACAAAATTAATCAAACTAATTAGAATTAAGTAAACAAATTACACAATCTGGCCCTCGCCTCTAGATGCCTGAGTGCATCTCCAAGTAAGAATCTTATTGGCTTCTTAAACAAGGTGGTAGCAATAGTTATATCTGGATATTAAGACTGGAGAACATAGTGTATTGAACGTACAACTAACCGGCTACCTTGAGGTGCTTCCAAAACTTCACTATACCCAAACTAATCATCGTCCAGCTCCATATCTCCATCCAGCCAATAAGCAGGTGACATTTCCCTCATTCTTAAAGCCTTGAAGGCGAGATTGGTCCACGTTCATGCCATTAGCTGAGAGACATGATTGGGCACCGATTCATAGCTATTTATCACAGTTTACGCCAGTAATTAGAGGCTGGTTATCTATATAAACTGATTGGTGAATCAAGTTGCAGGCAAAATTAGTATTGGAACGCGTAATATGAGCTGTTAGCTTCAAAGGGTTAGATATAATTTTCAGAGAGAGTAATTAATGGGTATAAAAAATATATATATACACAAGGGGGTGGTAGGAGAAAAGCACACAGAAACTGTATTGGAGGGGACCCACATTCCCTCCAATGCGTTATGTGTGGTTTCCTCCGAGGCTATGGGTCCCCCTTCTTCCTGCCAGAGGTGGTACTCTTTTTTATATACATATATACATAAGCATGCGCTTTTGGGAAATCGAAAGAGCAATGAACACAAAATAAGAATATATATGCACTTGTCAGGATTGAGAACGAGGCGGCCTTAAGCTTCCTACCAACACCACTGGCTACCCAGGAATGTAATCCCGTCCAAAAGAAGATCGACGGACACCTTAACACCTACTCTTCCCCCGCAGAACGATGCAATTTACGCCTAACCCGACATCAGCGTGAACGCCTACACTAGCCTCCACACTGCCTGCAGGCTGGCTAGTGTTGACAGCCGGGTAGACGTGCCCTCCACGGCTGCTCAGACTTCCACGGCTGTTCAGACTTGAGAGAGAGAGAGGGCACGCTTCTCAAGGCTGCTGACAGTCTGGGTGAGGTTTGGGAGGGGAGAGAGAGTGTATATCTGATCCTGCCTCTGCACATTGCTGGTTGTCTCCTCTTATATTCGTTGTCCTGTAAGGTAATCTTAAGCCAGATCACCGCCTCTTCTCGAAGCGCCTCTTCTCGAAGCGTAGTCCCTCTATGCTTCGCTATAATGGTCTGCCCGGACGCTTGACAACCATGTATAATTCGCACACAATACGCGCTTACTTCACAATATTTTTGTACATTTTAATAAAATTATGTTTAATGTGTAATAATTCTATATTTATGATATTATATATATCATAAATATATATTTTGTGTAATATATTGTGTAATATTGTGTATATTGTGTAATATATTTTGTGTAATATATTATATTACACAGAAATCACAATAGCGTGATGCATCAAATGAACAAATCCACGAGGGCCGTGACGAGGAGTTCGAACCTACGTCCGGGAGCATCCCAGACACTGCCTTAATGGAATGAGCTACGACATGGTTAAAAGAATTGCAACCAAGAAATCACCCGATTTACCAACGGTTCCTGCAGTCTCTCCGAGACACAAACCAGGGTTTTATGCAATTCTCCCCCCCCCCCCTTCCGAACCCTCTTCACGTCCCTTGTGGATTTGTTCTTTCTGTTGTGTCTGTTTGTCCAAACTTGGAGTCTGGACTCCCCTACCCAAATTTGTAGGGCAAATTGGGTATAGTGAGGGACATAGGCTGGTCAGGGTAGGTCTAAATTTAATCCTTTTCATCGCCAGAAATATATGATCTAAATAATATATTTTATGAAAATGAAGAGCTAAGACGGGTGGGGGTAGGAGGAGGGGGGGGGGTCAAGGGTGGGGGATAGAGGGGAGGGGGATAGAAGAGAGGGGGATGTGTGGGAAGAGGAGGAGGAGGAGGAGGAGGGGAAAGGTAGGAGGAAGGAGTGGAGAGGACGTAGAAAATGAATGGATTAGTGGGTAGATGAATGGATAGATAAACAAATGCAAATGGATGGATAAATAGATGGATAGATAGACGATAAAAAGGTTGATAGATATAGATGGGTGGATTGAAAGACACATGGTTAGATAGGCAGATTAATGGATAGATAAATGAATAGATGGATAAATAAATGAATGAATAGAAACGGGAATTCCCTTAAGTACTTTCGTATTTAATAATACATCTTCAGGAGGATCTGAACGCCTAATATGAGGCGTTTATATTATTAAATACGAAAGTACTTAAGGAAATTCCTGTTTCAATTCTTCCTACGTAGTCTGACACTGTCACATTTTTCATCACGTGTTAATTTTCGTGATTTTACACACACACACATAAATATATATATATATAATATATATATTATCCACATATATTATTGAAACTTTTGCAAAATAAAATTAACCTGAATTTTGGCGCGTAACTTTCTCTCAGACACCTGTTTACCTAGCGGGTATTTTTAAGTAATGAAATTCCAGCTTTGTAAACCAGTTTCTCTGGAGTACACACCGCGGACCGCTGCAGGTGCCTATGAGCGCTCCTCCGCAGTGATAGACTGGGGGGCTAACAATAGCTTACTTAATACACCAAACATGAGGTATAGGTAACATGGATCTTGTTGTGAGTTTATGAAAATAATCGCATCAGTCTGGTATTTGTCAAGATTCTGGCTAGGGATGCTACCTAGAAGAACGCTCCATTTCGTCTAGCTATTCAATTGTTATTTGTCTTGTATGCTTGCGTTCGTCTCTGCATCATAATGTAAACTTGATTTTGAACCTATTACTAGATCAGTGTATTTAATTCAGGCAAAGGTTTCAATCAGAGATTCCTCGTTTACGAAGAATTTTATTTAAAAAAAAGGGTAAAAACTGCTTTAATACATTTGCCAATAAACATCTGTTTTACGCAAATATGTTCTATTTTCGTTTTTAAAGAAGCCGTTTAGACACGAAACATATCCATGTGTTTGGCGAAAGTCTTTCTTTCACCTCAGACATGCCCTCAGCCGTGTCAGGTGCCAAGCAGTTATGTGTTGACTTAGCGATTCCTGTCAGGATTAAGCTAATAATAATGAGCATCTCGCGAACCATATAGAGAAGACTGTGTAGGCCACGATGGTCAACTGACCTTATGTCTGTTTACATAATTAAACCACAACCTAAATACACATCAATCAAAACTTGATTCGTTTGCTTTCGTCATCTCGTAATCTGACCGTATTTTGAAGAAGGAGAGAGGGAGAGAGGAAGGGAGGGAGAGAGAGATAGGCAGAGATGCAGAAAGACCAAAAAAAACTGATATTTTATGCCATAGTGCACCTGTAACGATGCCTGAAGCTGGAATGCTAAAGCAGTTGTTTATGCTGGCGTAGGTTGAGAGGCTATATTAACAATCACTTAGCTGTGGAGGACCCCGAGCCGTGCGGAAGCGACATATATCATCCGCCCAAACCATCAGATAAGCTGAGAGTGGTCTTCGCACCAATACTGTAAATCATTAAATTTGCACTCTCTCCCTCTGATGTTGTACGCTGACGAAAATTTAGCGCGAGAGAGATATATCTCTCCCACGGTAAATGATTCTTACATCTGTCACTTCCACGTTTGCTACGTCGATTATTCTTCACTAGTAAATCAGTTTATCCCTTACTGACCAGGAAAGCTGGTTGTAGTGCAACTAGTACAGGTGAATTATAGAGGCAGTTGATTCGTTTTAATTCCTGGAATGGGGTTTCCAAGCTTATCCTGGAAGGGGGGGTCAAGTGGTGGGGGCTTACATGGGGTAAATTTCCCAGGTTATTTTCATGAAAATTATTTTATCTCTGGCCCCTGGTGTAGAGTGCTTGTTCAGCTGATTACAAGGTGGCTGATAAGCTGTTCTCCAGTTTTGATGGTAGTCCCATGATCCTATTT
Source organism: Procambarus clarkii (assembly GCF_040958095.1). Taxonomy (NCBI): domain Eukaryota; kingdom Metazoa; phylum Arthropoda; class Malacostraca; order Decapoda; family Cambaridae; genus Procambarus; species Procambarus clarkii. The sequence goes on from NC_091182.1 coordinate 28,623,654, forward strand.
TATTTTTCAATATACAAGGCCTAAACAAATAACAGCATCTTTGCTTTGAAACATAAAAATAGCCATTTGTACGTAGACTTAACTCGAGCAAAGAAGAATGAAAAAAACTGTCTGGGAATAATCCTGTTAAAACGGACTGTTGCTCTGATATTGACAGCAAAAACGGAAACTATGAAGAGAAAGTTTAATAGCCGTTGCTTATTATCGTCGGAAGATTGTGAGACACAACTAATGATTATGATGTTAAACTGATAATTATTTTCATATAATGAACAGATGTCCACTTGGAGTCTAGATAAAGGAGACCTTACATCTTTAAGGACAGGTGAACGTTGTGTGGTGATGTTAGTGTCCTATCTTGAGGTTATCTTGAGATGATTTCGGGGCTTTAGTGTCCCCGCTGCCCGGTCCTCGACCAGGCCTCCACCCCCAGGAAGCAGCCCGTGACAGCTGACTAACACCCAGGCACCTATTTTACTCCTAGGTAACAGGGGCATAGGGTGAAAGAAACTCTGCCCATTGTTTCTCGCCGGCGTCCGGGATCGAATCCAGGACCACAGGATCACAAGTACAGTATGCTGTCCGCTCTCCCGACCGTTCTTGTGATAGCTTGATGAACAAGACCTCATAACATCAGGAATAAGGACAGGTTTTGAGGTGATGTTAGTGTCCTTGTGAAAGCTTGTGATGAATAGGACTTCGTTCAACTTCAGGTGACCACTATGAGTTGATAGTCGAGTCCTTGTGAGAAGTATAATTGTTAGATCAGGTGCACTGAACATCGGAATGCGACAGACAGACGCGTGATGTGAGTACGGAAGGTGAGTTACGTAACGGGGTGCCTCAAGGAAATATATTCTGGCCTGTTATGCTGCTGTCCTTGTGAAATTTGGTCTAGCTGTCATCTCCAGCATGTTGAATGCTGAGGTGCGGTGCTGGTGTCACTGTGGAATGTTGCCTCTAGACTTATATAAATTTGAAAGATCCTCTATTCAAAGGTGCAATAAGTAATGGTAATGTCTTCTCACAGACTTAATAAAATAGGATAAAAACCCCACACTTGTGAATGTGTTAAATTCATGTCTAGAATTTACATCAACATTCTTTACTTCTTGACTTTAAACGTGTAGATTTTTTTACATAAATTTCATATATACACGTGTGTGGGTTTTTATCCATAATGTGTAATGTTATGTTGTAGTGAATAATGATGTGGAATGCATTTTTTGATTGGAATGTTGCTTGTGATCAAATTATCTTTAAGGAATGATTGAATTCTTTGCCATTTGGATGAGTGTATCTCGACTAGATGTCTCTTTAGAGTATCACTAAAACCCTTCTACTCTCCCGACTATAATTACTTAATTTGTTCTACATCAACAATAATTACCAAGAACAATTGATAGAGACTTCAGAAATTAAGATAGACATTTTTAGGCCTGACATTTCTAATGAAGGAGTCTCGTCAATACAGATACAATATAAAGGATAATACATTACCAATATAATGCCAAAAAAAATGTTGTATGAGGTATTAACATTGTATTCGCGGGATCGACTTGTGTAATGGCATTAAAAACTGCAGAAAAAACTCTTTTAAAACCTATTTAAAATCTCTTGTCCCATGCGAATCTGCTTATCTTTATTTTCAACACTAAATATTCAAAAATTATTATTATATACATATAAATAATATAGGTAACAATTAAACTGACAATTAAGTAAAAAAAGAGGAAGATATTATATTATTTTTGGGGGGTGTAAATTTCTAAATATTATCAAGAATTACAAACCACAAATACAGACTACAAATTAGCACCCAGACCAACAGGTGTTAATTTATTCATGATTTACAAACACATGCACAAATCCAAGGCGGGGGGGGGGGACTACCTCTGGTGCAATTGTCAGGACCCATAGCCTCGGAGAAGAGAATAAAGAGTATTCAGAGAACACCTTGTTGATTCTCACTGAACATTTTAATATTTTCTTCTGCCTCCCTTCTGTACATACCTAGTTCTTACCTAGATGTGTTTGCTGGGGTTGAGCTCTGGCTCTTTGGTCCCGCCTCTCAACTGTGTATGTGTGTGTCTGCTTTACATACACATACTACGCAGATAGAAAGTCACAACACCGTGGCTGAAAATCAGATACCTAACCCACATCTTTCTTTACGGGTATTTGGGCTAAGTACATTTACTCTAGAAGCGGTACTCGGCATTGCCTCGGGGGGGGGGGGGGGAGGAGGAGGAAGAGGCCACACATATTCACTACATATGACCATTATCAATGCAACCATCTTCAGTGTATCACTTTAACCATCTTAACTGCACACAACCATCATCATTATAACCATTTTCATGACCGGTGATCGTTCCCTACACCCAAACGTCACCCCTGCAAAGTTTGGTGAGGCTACCCCTAGGTATCTGGTCTCAAGCCTTGGACCAACATACTAACAGACTTCCTATTCTATAGATATCCTATATATAATAAATAACTTTGTATATATATTGTACATGTATATATACAAGTATATATCACTGAGGGGGAATTATCAGGGAGAAAGCGCCAAGCCATTACGACTATATAGCACTTGGAAGGGGTCAGGATAAGGATTTGGGGTGGGAATTTTTTTTTGTTCCAATTGTTGTTATTTGTTGCTGCTGTTATCGTTTTTATGTTGCTGTCCTCTTTGTTACAGGTTTTGCTTTTGTTATTGTTCATTGTCTTTGTCGTCTTCTTGTTGTTCCAATTCGTCGTGGTCGTCGATCCAGCTTGTTCCACTTGTTATATTTCCATTTCTAGTCTTTCTGAAGAAAATTCTTCATATTCTTCCTAGTCTTTAGTTGAGATTCCTCTTACTGTTCATCCAACTAGGTACTAGGAGACTCGAACCGTCGACCCCACGCTTGTGAGACGTGGCGTGGCGTTCTATCAATACGTTCACAATGCAATGCGTTGAATGAAATGTTTATTTCCCCGAATGTTGTAGATGACAATTTATATTCCTCTTTTATTCAGACTTTCTTTGAATTATTTTTCGGAAGATAAATAATTTAATTTTAATGGTAATCAAAATCCAGCTGAGAATTTGCATAAGTCCAGAGGAGCAACATTTAAATTTAAATTTAAATAACATTTTTTTTTATTTTTTTGCTTAAATTTTGCCCCGAGGGGCGAGTTTATTGGACAGCGCCACTCATCTTGTGAGTGGACATACCGCCATAGTGACAGTATTGGGCAGCGCCACTCATCTTGTGAGTGGACACACCGCCATAGTGACAGTATTGGACAGCGCCACTCATCTTGTGAGTGGACATACCGCCATAGTGACAGTATTGGACAGCGCCACTCATCTTGTGAGTGGACACACCGCCATAGCAGCATGTACAACACTCCCCAACAGGAAGAAAACCCGCTGGGTGGTTCACTGTTGTTGTTCAGAGGAGCAACATGTATTGTGGTGGGAGAAGGGTACAGTGTTCCCTGTGGTGGACTGGAACAGAAAGTGTTTTCTCAGGGGTGTTTTAGGTGGGTTTATTGGTGTGGTAGGGGTGGAGATCACCTCTATGTGATATGTGATAGAGGAGGTGTTTAGGTGGTGTTCATTGGGGTTTGTGAGGGGTTGTTCACCGAGATGTTAGGGGGTGTTCACCGGGTTTTGGTGAACAACCATATTCCCTGGAGTACTGGTGGAACAATTCCTGCCAAACACACCGAAACTACGACATTGGTACAACGTTCGAACAAGTTTTAACCCCTCCTAACCAGTTATAACAACCAATATAGCAAGTTGTAACAACGTTCTAATACGTCATAAACACGTTAAGCCAAGATGTAACAACTTTATTACAAGTTGTAACAACGTTCTAATACGTCATAAACACGTTAAGCCAAGATGTAACAACTTTATTACAAGTTGTAACAACGTTCTAATACGTCATAAACACGTTAAGCCAAGATGTAACAACTTTATTACAAGTTGTAACAACGTTCTAATACGTCATAAACACGTTAAGCCAAGATGTAACAACTTTATTACAAGTTGTAACAACGTTCTAATACGTCATAAACACGTTAAGCCAAGATGTAACAACTTTATTACAAGTTGTAACAAGCAGAAAATAAAGACAGTTACAGTTTGTGTTTCCAGGGAAGGAACACGTCACTCATTAATAACAAATACACATGAAAGTTACATATATGATTAACTCTCATTCTTATTTTCCATACTTTATCCTCCCACATCTTCCTATTTGTCTTCCTGTCTCCTTTGGCCATTTATTCTACCTTATCTCTCAACTCTTCTTTCCATACCTTTTACTCCTTTTTTTACGTCTTGCAAACTAATGGAAAATTACTTCCAAATGGCGTTTTTGACAACACAGTTCTTCCTTCTCCTTCTTCTTCTTCCCCTTTTCGTCGTGATCTGGGCATTGTTCTCACATATTTCTTCACATTTCGTCTTTAGCTTCAACTCTATCCATCTCCACCCATCTTAATTTTCTCCTCGCTTTCCTCCCTTCTTCGTTCTCACTAACAGAAAATATCTTCATGTTTCTCACGTTTCCTCTTCACCTGCAAATTCGCCCGTTCTGTCTGTCCGCCTGTCCTCACTCTGAGAGGGTTTCCATTTTTCTTTTGCGCTCCTATTGTCTTTCCAGATGTATATTTTAAGACCTCACCCGTCTACACGCTTCTGTTGTGAATGGTTGCTGTACCGCAGCTCGTAGTCGCTGTACCGCAGCTCGTAGTCGCTGTACCGCAGCTCGTAGTCGCTGTACCGCAGCTCGTAGTCGCTGTACCGCAGCTCGTAGTCGCTGTACCGCAGCTCGTAGTCGCTGTACCGCAGCTCGTAGTCGCTGTACCGCAGCTCGTAGTCGCTGTACCGCAGCTCGTAGTCGCTGTACCGCAGCTCGTAGTCGCTGTACCGCAGCTCGTAGTCGCTGTACCGCAGCTCGTAGTCGCTGTACCGCAGCTCGTAGTCGCTGTACCGCAGCTCGTAGTCGCTGTACCGCAGCTCGAAGTCGCTGTACCGCAGCTCGTAGTCGCTGTACCGCAGCTCGTAGTCGCTGTACCACAGCTCGTAGTCGCTGTACCTCAGCTCGTAGTCGCTGTACCGCAGCTCGTAGTCGCTGTACCGCAGCTCGTAGTCGCTGTACCGCAGCTCGTAGTCGCTGTACCGCAGCTCGTAGTCGCTGTACCGCAGCTCGTAGTCGCTGTACCACAGCTCGTAGTCGCTGTACCGCAGCTCGTAGTCGCTGTACCGCAGCTAGTAATCGGAGGATTGCAGATCTCGCTGGTTCAGTCGCTGATGTGGTCTTCAGAAGTGCTGACATGATCGTAGCGACCGCTTGTGACTGATCAGGCAACGAAGAGGCATAGAGGGTAATGCAGTGGGCATCTCTCCTTCTCCTGTCACTCAGCTCCCCGACCCTGGCTCCACGACCACTTCACACACACGTTAAAATCTTATTTTAAAACTCACAGCCCAGATTAATTTCCAGCGGAGAGTAAGGCAATATGTTTAAAAGGAAAATTTGTCTCCTTTCACTCGCAGTGTTACGTGATTCGAGACAAAGTAGTCCTTGAACTTTAACGCGTCGAGCGGCAGTTCGAGCAAGAGTCCAGCACCGCACAATGGTTCCCAACTGCAAATTAAGAGAGAGGACTTTCCAAAGGAAAATAATCGCTTACCTGGGCAACTGGTTTCAGGTGACGCTAAGAGCAAAGGGCGCTTGTCAGAGAGACAAAGCCACCCCTCTTAACGCCAGGTACCACACGGCTAATTCAGGACACGAATTTTGGTTGCGTGAATTGAATATTTAGTCTACATGTGACTCGTTCGGTCTCAAATATGCCTGAAGCGAAGTAGCAGGTTTGCATGGATGCAGGTGTCTGTGAATAAATCCGAGTTATGTGGAGTTTATCGGTTTTTGTTATGTTTATCAGAACACTGATTAGCGGATATTTTGCCAGTGTGTTTGATGTCGCTAGGAAGCGTGATATTGGCCTCAGCGACACAAACTGCTAAACAGGATTTTGGTTGGCTAATAGAAGTTTATTAGACAGGATCTGTGAAGCTGAAGTGTAGAAAATTGGATCATTTAAGCGAGAATTGTATGGACGATGCAGCTAAACTGGCTTTTAAACTCATGAGTACACATTTAAAAAGAGTTTTCCGAGAGTAATCACAGGAGTTTTTAACATAGAATTTGTATATTTATTTCTTGAAACGTAATGCTTTCTGTTAAAGCTTTGGCCCGCCGTAGTAAACTTCTTGACTCCCTTTTAGTAAATATAAAATTCTTGGTAGCCATAATTTGTGTTTAATTACAAAGACCAAATACGAATCACTGGAGCTCTGGAAGAGACTCTAATAATCCGAATTAATAAATTAAAAAAATGAGTCTGCTCGATATTAATTCAAGCACCGCTGATCAGAATTCATCACAACTTAAGAATTCATCCAGATGAAACAAGTCTTTCAAGGTCATCCACGAAGAGGTCAGAGGCTTTACAAAGCGTCCTAGAAAAGCAGTGTAAAGCAGCAGTATCAGAAGAAGAGATGATACCTAATCTAGGATGATACCTAATCATCCTAGATTAGGTATCATAATTAGGATGATACCTAATCCTGATACTGTTGAAGTGAGGTTAACAAATCATGTGTAGTACGTGATTTAAACCGTGAATATTTTGTTTGTTGGAAAAAAACGGGGGCAGTGATGATTGTGTATAGTGAAGTTTGTGTGTGTAGTGACGATCGTGTATGGTGAAGATTGTGTGTGTGTAGGGACGATCGTGTATAGTGAAGATTGTGTGTGTAGGGACGATCGTGTATAGTGAAGATTGTGTGTGTGTGTGTAGTGATGCCAAGTCGTAAATAAAACCCTGTGCCTGGTTAGTGACTGTTGTGAAGTATTGAGTTCGATGCAGTAATTGTGTTTCAGATTAAAAGCTGAAGCGAAACGCAGTGCCAGTGGCACCCTGGTCGATTCGGAACTGACGAAGAGTTGCGCATGCGTGACTATGATGCGGTTTTAAAGTTGCTATAGTGATGGTGCTCGTGTGTGTGTGTGTGTGTGTGTGTGTGTGTGTGTGTGTGTGTGTGTGTGTGTGTGTGTGTGTGTGTGTGTGTGTGTGTGTGTATGTGTGTGTGTTTGTGTGTGTGTAGTGAAGATAATTCAGCTGCGTCGATCACGTGTAGTGTAGATATTGCAGTGATGGAGACCCTGTGGCAATGTAGTTGCAACAGTGAATGGAGACAGTGTGTGTGTGTGTAGTGAAGATGCACAACCGCTGATGAATGTGCATGTGTATGCAGGTCTACAATGATATTCATCGTGTATGTAGTAGAGATCCGCGTTGCTTGTGATCGTGTGTTAAGGCCTGAACGACGAATTTCAGGCTTTTGAAGCGACGCCGGTGTCTCCGAAGAGGCAGTGCTGCTATTCATCGTCTGTGCTCCGCCGGACACCATAGCTAGAAATAAATAATGCAGTCTCCCTTACACTTGCGGTAAATTGAGGAAAATTCAGATGAAAACCGGTCAAGTTGAGCCTTTAGAAAGGCAGTCAAGCTCAGATAGTCAAGCTCAGACTGTCAAGCTCACATAGTCAAGCTCAGATAGTCAAGCTCAGATAGTCAAGCTGGAATAGTTCAACAGGTAATATGACCACAACGGTGCATTGCTCTTTATCTGCACACGATTTATGGTATGCAATAAATATTAGTACAATATAGAAGCAACATGTTCAGGGCTTGTGCACTGAACACCTCAGAGAGTGAACCCCAGATTGTGCATAGCCGTATTTATTGTCTCTGACACGAACATAATTAATTTATTAAGCATTATGGTAGCAACATATAATTTGCATTTGTTTAATTATTAAATTCATTCGGGAATCAAAATTACTGGGATTGCGAGTCTCTTCCTAACCCTTTGCAAATTTAGGAACGGTTTAGTATTCACTATTAAACAGACATTTCAATGGGGAAAAAAGTTATGGCGTATAAGGCATATAATAATAATCGTCTTATTTTACCGAAATTCGTTCTATTGGTAAAGTCGTCAGAATGTTGACCAGACCACACACTAGAAGGTGAAGGAACGACGACGTTTCGGTCCGTTCTGGACCATTCTCAAGTCGATTGTGAATGGTCCAATACGGACCGAAACGTCGTCGTCCCTTCACCTTCTAGTGTGTGATCTGATCAATATACTTTAGTCACGTTATTGTGACTCATCGCCTGCAAGTTGTCAAAATATTTGTTTCTGACAACAAAATGCCTTTCTGTCCCAGATTTAGTGTTGGGCTGATGATCTGTCAACTGCTAGAGGGCTATTGCTACAAATAACAGTTTACTGACCAACCAGCAAACATACTTTTAGTCCGGCCGTGTTCAGGATTAAAGTACACCATCTTGTGTACATATTACACCGAGAAGAGTACTAACCTCTCTGGTGTACATGTCCCGTGTTCGGTCCCTCGTACCAAGCACCAATTTACACCAAGACATTGATACCACCTTGTTAGACTGACGGCTGTCGGTTAGCAGTCCGCCACGCGACCCTCTGAAGACGCGAGGGAATTGCTAATTGAGCGCCATGTCTCCAGTCCTCAAGGAATGTCTGAGGCTTCACCTCGACGTCCACCAGGTGACGCCAGCGTGTGACATACCGGGGTGGACGGTAGAACGACGGTCGCACTTCCGCCAGGTCGGCGTTCAAACCCCGACTGTCCAAGTGGTTGGGCACCATTCCTTCCTCTTTCCCCCCACGCCTTCCCCACCGTCTCATTCAAATCCTTATCCTGACTTCTTCCCAGTGCTGTATAGCTGTATTGGCTTGGCGCTTTACCCCTGATAATTCCATTCCTTCCGTCCTCATATCCCATCCAAGTGGTACATAGTTAGGGGCCGATTTAGTACCATCACTCTCTGTAATTACTTTACCTTGTTTACTTTAATTAAGTAATTAAATTAATAATTACTTTAATTATTACTTTACCTTCACTAAGAAGGCGTCGGGTCCAGTCAATCTCACGAAACAATCAGTGGAAGCCATAAAGTGGATTCGAACCCGCACATTTGGTACTCACTAAACCCACGCCTTAGACCATGCGGTCCACGCGTGAATCCTGAAGCTTCAATTGAAGCCTCAGGACCCCCCACCCACCCCCCACCCCTGGAGGATTCTGTTGAATTCATGGTTATAATATCCAAGGTTATCATATCCAAGGTTATCATATCCAAGGTTATCATATCCAAGGTTATCATATGGTGGTGTAGTGCTCTAGGGGTGGGCCTAGGAGTATCAAGTGTGTGTGTGTTAGTGGTTCGAAATGTGGGAATTCATCAGTAATAGTAAGACTATTTTTCTATTTTTATCAGAAATATAAAAATAGTCTTTTTGTCTATTGCCTCAGGGCGTGTGAGTCTAACGAGTCTAATAATTATATTGGGACAAATTAAGTTACACTCATAAAGCCTAGTTTTGAACGAATAAGAAAAAAGTAGTTTTTAAGTTATGAGTGATGTTAACGAGGGATATGAATAATCGGTGATAATTAGTGGCCAGTAGTTGAACACTTTAGGCAATGGGAATATCGGAAACTAGAACCATCCAATGTCAAAACAATGAATAGTGTAAAACATTTATTTACGTCCTTACATTTACCTATATATATATATATATATATATATATATATATATATATATATATATATATATATATATATATATATATATATATATATATATATATAATACCTGTGATGGGTTCAAACCACAAAAGTATAAATATCTGAAAATTAACCCTGTCGTAGCTCAGTCGATTAAGGCATTGTCTGGGATGCTCTCGGACGCAGGTTCGAATCCTCGTCACGGCCCTTGTGGATTTGTTCACGTGAAAATGTTATTGATATGTGGCATAGTCTTGTTATACAAGAGTACTTACTAAGATCTTCATGGAATTTAAACCCCCAAATAGAGTATAAGATTGAGTTACAATTGAACTGTTTAGAGTCTAAACTTGTTTACCGGCTAACAACTTTACCCTCAAGACGAACTCGTTAACATCATAAAATATTTTCTAAAGTATCGCCTCAGTGTTGCAGTAACGTGGGAATCAACGTGGCAGAATTAATCCCGGCATCGCTCTGAACAGACAAAACTTATGTGCAATATCAAGTCAAGTTTTTCATATATATTACAGACCAAAATTCAGGGAATCGGCTCACAAAATGGTTTCTGCATGCATTAGCATTCTAATTAGTAATTATTGACAATTGTTTCATAACCACTGAGTATCAAAGGTACTGACTGACACTTACTTCGCCAAGGCGTTCTGATGATGAGCTGTACATTAGGGCCTTATCGCCCAATGTTGAACCAGATAGCCCTAATATCAGGGATTTATCTGACTGGCTGTTCAGAGTTCTGCCCGCTACTCTGCCTGGAATGTTGATCGCCAAATTCTTATCAGAATTAGTTAGTTATTCAGTCGTTCTTTCTTTAATAGAAGCACTAATGACTGAAGGAACGTGAGTTAGATTCTATTGGTGCCAGAGTTTTGTTATTTTGATATGCGCCGAGGAGAGGAGAGGATGAAGCTGATTGTGATTGTGAGGGGTTGTGATGGTGAAGATGACGGTGGTGGTGAAAGTGTCAGTAGCGAAGGTGATGGTGATTAAATCGCAGGTGTTGGTGAGAACGAAAGTGGCCGTGTGGTAGACACAGGTGAAAGTTGGTGAACGTCGCACGTTATCCAACACCTAAAGTAGAGCATCAGTAGCAACCAACCGCATCTCTCAATGTCCCAGCCAGTGTATCCCATCACCGTTTCACCCAGTGTATGTGTGTATACCTTTCCCACTGCGCAACCCACTCTCCCACTCACTGCATACGTGACGCAGGTGTGACACTTTAATCCACCCCACTTTCCCACCCACTGCATCACTCACTGTTTAGCGAACAGCATTACCGAGGACACAAATCCACAAGGGCCGTGACGAGGATTCAAACCTCAATCAACCTGTTCGGACGCAGGTTCGAATCCTCGTCCCGGCCCTTGTGAATTTGTTCATTTGATGCACGTTAGTGTGATCTCTGTGTGTGATGATGACTGAGGACACGTTGCGGTCTCTATCTGTCAGGAACCAGACCGAAGAACCGGACCGAAGAACCAGACCGAAGAACCGGACCGAAGAACCAGACCGAAGAGGTGCACTGACTCCCCTTCAGGTACACCAGCCATTCATAGGCCCCTCTTCCTTTATCACTAATTAAAGGTGTAGTCGTTAATATTGGTCGTGGCTGGTGTTAATGCTGTGATATATATGAGGTCGTTTGATCCATTGTGTGTACCAACTCCGGTCTTTCTATGATAATGTATTGGGCTTTATACATTGTCTTCGGCAATTTATGTGATGATTGCGACCGTACTTTTATTCACAGCCTACCACACTATAAGGAAAGTTCAGGAAAGTTTTTAATCTGAAATTAATACATTCCTATTCTCAAAATAGTTATGGTATTTGATCAGAATAATTCCCAACATTCTTTAAAATTTGATCTACAAACTTTAGAAAGCAGCAAACTAGTCAGATATACACACAGAAATTACAATTGCGTGATGCATCAAATGAACAATTCTACAAGGGCCGTGACGAGGATGTAAAACCATGGTTTATGTCTCGGAGAGGCTGCAGGATCCAGTAAGTTTAGTAGAACTTCAGTTTCAACTCCTTTTGACCATGTCGTAGCTCAGTCGATTAAGGCAGCGTTTGGGATGCTCTCGGACGCAGGTTCGAATCCTCGTCACGGCCCTTGTCGATTTGTTCTTTAGTCAGATATATAAATAAACTGTGTGTGTTATATATTATCTATACCATTTTGTTCGTGTATGGACATAATTCGCAATTTAAACATATATACATTAAACCAACGTAATCCACCCAAATAAATGATTTCTACTCAAATCACAAGAAGTTTGGAGGCTAGTCCACTGGCTCTTAAAGCCAGTCCACTGGCTCTTAAAGCCAGTTCACTGGCTCTTGAAGCCAGTCCAATGGCTCTTGAAGCCAGTCCAAATTGGCTCTTGAAGTCAGTCCAAGTTTTACGCGTTTTCAGACACTCCCCATTACTCGGTAGTAAACCAGAGTTTTAAAACATTTTATCTTAAGACATAATATTTGCTCCCTTGACATTGAGTCTTCAAATAATTAAATTGTAGCTGGAATTAGTGGCAATGGTAAGCATGTCTCCTCCATTATGTGTACACACATTAAAAAACCTGTTGGGCTTTCTTGGCCAGATAAAATCATATCAATTACCTTAATGAAGTTTTTTGTATTTATATTTTATTATAGTTATTTTTATATTAGTATTTTGACTTGTTTAATTAATTATTTGTAATTATTATTTGCATTTATTAATAATATTATTATAGAGTTCTAATACCTTGGCGAATTAATGCAAACTAATATATAACGAACTTAAATAATATAACTTTCGTTGACCAAACCACACATAATATAAAATAAAAGTAATTAGTAAACAGTTGATTGACAGTTGAGAGGCGGGCCGAAAGAGCAAAGCTCAACCCCCGCAAGCACTACTAGGTGAATATATACTAGAAAATGAAAAGACGAAAATGTTTTGGTCCGTCTTGGACCACTAAAAAGCCAATTGGCAATAACTCATCATCTGAAAATAGCTTTTTGTTCAAATAATAGATTTCTTAATAGGTTATATCGACCAATAGACCAGTACGCTGCGCGTACTAGTGGCTTTACAAGATTGTAAATACTATGCTATGTATTCTCTCTAACCCAATGTACCTTCTTGTATATAAATAAATAAATAAATAAATAAATAAATAAGTAGCTTATGAGGAGATATCAATGCCTTGAGCAGATAGTAATCCAAGACATGGTCGCTCCACCGCTTTAAACGTTCATAGGATGGTAAAAAAGATTTATTTTGCTTTAGTTTATTCTTCAATTCTACCAGCACCATCATTGTCATCATCTTCATGTGTGTATCACTATTATCACCATTATGACATTATCTCTATCATCATTATACAGATGAATGAATAGGTTGGGGGGTATGGGAGAGAAGGATGGTGAGGAGTGAGAACTTAAAAGGGACAGGGGGGGTAGGAGAGAAGGGAGAAAAGTGTATAGAGGAGAAAGGGTAAAAGATAACGAAGGGGGGAGTCAGAGAGATGGGAATATACAAGAGAAAGGGTTAAGAAGGTGAGAGACCTGAGGTGAGGTGCAGCCAGGTACTCCATCGATTCAAGAGTATATATATATATATATATAATGTCTTTCAGTTACCTAAGTCAGTGCTACAGTCTCACATCACCCCTTTCTTCACTCATCAATCCACTCCTTACCAATCCACTTCCCTTCCTAAATCCTTTCCTCTCCCTCCTCCAACCCCAATCCCTATCCCCCCCGTTCCCCAATCCTCTCCTTTCCCGCTCTTCCTCTTCCATTCGTTTTTCCTCTCCCCTCCCCATTCCCCTCCCACCTGCCCTTAAACAATTCCCCTTCCACCTCCCCCATTAACAATCCCCCTTCACAATCAACCCCCCCCCCCAAAGCCCACCCTCTTCCGTAACCCATTCAGGCACGAAACCCACAATCAATTAATTCCACCCCCACAATCTCCCCATCTTTAGTCACGTTCTCCTACGTTCCTGCTCATTATCCATGCAATTGTAGAGAGCCATTAAACGCTATCATCCCTTGTCGTGTAAATACTGTTACTCCCCCCCCCCCCCCTCTTTTATGTCGTCAATTCTGTCATTATTTCCACTAATGGCTTGCAAGCACAGTTATCGTTATAGACCGTAAAACCTCGCACTCCGATCTATAAACTGAACACATGTCAAAAGGAACATCTATTGTTATCATAGCGATCGGGTTTGATATCGAGGGAGCCATTGTATCCGGTCTCCTAGCGTGACTTCGCCTGGGAAGAACTGCCGGATCAAAAAATCTGTAATATGAAGTAGAAATGTTTGGGTATTGATGTTAGGTAATTCAAGGCCGATGGAACGAGGGGGTTGCCCTTACTCATGCTAGTCACGACAGCAGGATGACTCTGTGTAGAAACAAAGGGGAAACCACTGTGATGTTAACTATATTGGTGAGGGAGGCACGAATTTTGGTGGCGGTATCAGTTAGTAAGGGGATGCATCCTTGTATCCCTTGTGGTTAGTGTGTGTGTGTGTGTGTGTGCAACCCGTTCTCGCACTTTCTTACAGTCAGTATTGACTTATTAAATACGTGCATATGTGACATACTAAACATACTAGTTTACCTTGAAAAGCTTCATAGAAAACACCGACCTTACCTAACCTTCTTAGTATGTTAAGATAAGCATCTTATTGCTTCGTAATTACAATTATTACTTAATCTATACCTATAATAGGTTAAGTAATAATTGTAATTACGAAGCAATAAGATGCTTATCTTAACATACTAAGAAGGTTAGGTAAGGTCTGTGTTTTCTATGAAGCTTTTCAAGGTAAACTAGTATGTTAAGTATGTCACATATGCACGTATCTAATAAGTCAATATTGACTATACGAAAGTGCGAGAACGGGTTGGTGTGTGTGTGTGTACTCACGTAGTTTTTGCCTGCAAGGGTTTGAGCTCTGGCTCTTTGGTCCTGCCTCTCAACTGTCAATCAACTGGTGTACAGATTCCTGAGTCTACTGGGCTCTATCATATCTATATTTGAAACTGTGTATGGAGTCAGCCTCCACCACATCACTGCTTAATGCATTCCATCTGTTAACTCTGACACTGAAAAAATTCTTTCTAATGTCTCTGTGGCTCATCTGGGGCAAACACACACACATGTATTGACCTAGTTTCTTCACCTAGTTGTGCTTACGGGGGTTGAGCTCTGCTCTTTGGGCCCGCCTTTCAACTGTCAATCAATCAACTTTTACTTCTAACTAATTTATATTTTTTACACACACACCCCCAGGAAGCAGCCCGTAACAGCTGTCTAATTCCCAGGTACCTGTTTACTGATAGGTAACAGAGGCATCAGGGTTAAAGAAGCTCTGCCCATCTGGTTCCACCGGCGCCGGGATCGAACCCGAACCCTAGGATTACGAGTCCTAAGCTCTGTCGACTCAGCCACAGGCCCCTCAAAGTGGGGCCTGTGGCATGTGTGGATACATAGGGCATGTGTGTGTGTGTGTGTGTGTGTGTGTGTGTGTGTGTGTGTGTGTGTGTGTGTGTGTGTACTCACCTAATTATGCTTGCGGGGGTTGAGCTTTGGCTCTTTGGTCAAAGACCAAAGTGTGTGAGTGTGTGTGTGAATTTAACTACAGTTGCTAACGTAACAGTGCTTGCTGTAGTTAGGTTTCCAGTCTTGAGATCATTCTCTTAACCTGCAATATGACTACACTTCGCTCCCTATTTTATTTACATATATTTACTTCCATAATCTGACACTGAAGAAGGTCTCTCTAACACCTATATGACACATTCGAGTACTTAATTTCTACTTGTGACGGTTTGATCACCCAACTCTCATTTGAAATTATCTAACCTTGCATGCTCACCAAAGTTTCCTGAGTATTACTTATGTGGTGAACATATCTTCCCTCATTAGCCTAGTGATGAGATTTAATTTATGTAGTCTCTTCATCTAGTTCATGTCTCTCATCCCTGTAATAATTGTGACGGCATTACATTCACTTGGGCTGTGTGGGTTTCGAACCGTGGACCCCCCGAGAGAGAGAGAGAGAGAGAGAAGATTAAGCCACCCAAAAGATGGCAT
This sequence comes from Procambarus clarkii, assembly GCF_040958095.1. Classification (NCBI taxonomy): domain Eukaryota; kingdom Metazoa; phylum Arthropoda; class Malacostraca; order Decapoda; family Cambaridae; genus Procambarus; species Procambarus clarkii. The sequence goes on from NC_091182.1 coordinate 28,639,477, forward strand.
GGGCATGAATAGCCCATAAGTGGTGGCCCTTTTGAGCCATTTCCAGTATCAATAGATGATACTGGAGATCTATGGAGGTGCGACTGCACCCTGCGTGACGGGAGATGTCTCCCGTGTGTCTTCGGCCTCTCACCCCCGTGTGAGAGGCCGAAGCTCTCTCCACTGGGCTATGAGTAGACTTAATAAGGGAAGTTTCTAGAGGCAGCATCCTGCTGTTAAACTGGAATATTCGACTTTCCTCTGACTACTACTGAAGCTCAGAGGAATTACTGACCCGCGCCCGTGTCATATAAGCCTCGCCATGGCATATTGATAATCATTTTTGACATTTTTTGTATTTGATAAATTATCGATTCCATTCAGACGTGTTATACCGAGTTTTGATTTAGTTTGACCAGACCACACACTAGAGGGTGAAGGGACGACGACGTTTCGGTCCGTCCTGGACTATTCTCAAGTCGATTGTGTTTTAGAGTTTTGATTTAGTTCGTGTTTAATGTATGCAGGTAGTCATTACCTTGAGGCTAAGTGAGTGTTTGTCTCTGTGTTTAATTGCTGAAGAGTCTTGTCTGTCATTGTTGTACTCTAATGTATGTGTGTGTGACTGTTATATTAGTGTGATGGATCTACTCCTCTTTTAGTGTGCATCATTCTTGCTTGAACGAGTTGTGTAATTAAGTGAAGATTACGTTACTATGTGATAAGAGAGTAACAAGAGCCTAAGCTACTCCATATCTTGGAGATGTATTTGATTATATCAATAAACTTACTTGAACTTGATTCAGAGACTTGATTTGCAAGTTTCAGCTTCAGTTAAATACCTGTTCATAATATAATTTGTAGTGTCCTCACTCCACTGTATTGGACTCATGTGTCTAACATCTATTTTTATAGAAACAGGACATTTCTGTATCAAATTTGTACACTGAATACCAGAACCTTGCACGTTTATAGTCAAAATCATCTCAAATAATTCTGTCTCTGTCTCTCTCTGTCTGTCTCTCTCTCTCTCTCCCCCTCTCTCTCTCTCTCTCTCTCTCTCTCTCTCTCTCTCTCTCTCTCTCTCTCTCTCTCTCTCTCTCTCTCTCTCTCTCTCTCTCTCTCTCTCTCTCTCCCCTCTCTCTCTCTCTCTCTCTCTCCCCCCCCCTCTCTCTCTCTCTCTCTCTCTCTCTCTCTCTCTCTCTCTCTCTCTCTCTCTCTCTCTCTCTCTCTCTCTCTCTCTCTCCCTCTGGCTTTTAACAGTAGCATAGTAATGAGGATTTCGCTATTTGACCTTCAGGAGTCTCTACAAAGCACACACACAACACCTAAATAATAACTATACAACTTAAAACAGGATTTTTGCTAATTTTTTCTTGTTTCATTAATCCATCTTGCTGCTTCACGGTAAACCACAAAGTATACTAAATACCGTAATACAATACTACGTGTGTATTTTGAAGCCATAAAAGTGTCGCCAGGTTTCATGAACAAATGTGTCTTTTCAGTACAAATTATACAGTGGTACAGGTTACACACTTGAGCAATACTATTATAGTTTGCTTCTGAAAAATTGCAACAACCTTGCGTACCCTCTAATAATAGCAATTATACCCATACTGACTAACAGTGATGTATGCTACACCCACTGCTCACATATTCTGTGTTAGTGGAAATGGCAATTATTGGCCACTGCTGTTAAGTTTGGAAAAGTTCCACTGGTTTCTCGGTTATGACCTAAGGTGTTATGTACTGTTGTTTTTTGCTCTTCTCTATTTCTTTTTGGGTCTTTCTGTCTGTCTCTGTCTCTGTCTCTCTGTCTCTCCCTCTCTCTCTCTCTCTCTCTCTCTCTCTCTCTCTCTCTCTCTCTCTCTCTCTCTCTCTCTCTCTCTCTCTCTCTCTCTCTCTCTCTCTCTCTCTCTCGCTCTCTCTCTCTCTTTCTTTCTGTATGTCTGATTGTTTATCTGCCTCTCTCTCTCTCTCTCTCTCTCTCTCTCTCTCTCTCTCTCTCTCTCTCTCTCTCTCTCTCTCTCTCTCTCTCTCTCTCTCTCTCTCTCTCTCTCTCTCTCTTTTTACGTTACTGCCTCAAATTTATGCAAACATATATACACATTTACACACACACACACACACACACACACACACACACACACACACACACACACACACACACACACACACACACACACACACACACAGCTAGAGAGATGTGACACTTGGGGGCCCTGGAGACTCGGGTCCTAGGACCTCTGCCGTTCCTAATATATGTAAATAACTACGCTGTGGAAGTGAGCTCGTACATGTCAATGATGTTTGAAAACGACACAAAAATAAGGAATATAAACCCGACGAGAACTGCAAAAAGCTACAGAAGGATGTAGACAAATTGCAGGAGAATCCAATACCAACAATAAAGATTGAATAAGCAGAAAGAAATCTGATTGGAATCTTCACCATAAGGGAAAGGCAATAACTGGAATCGGAAGGACAGACAGATTTTGGAGTGTATATAATACCAACACTAATATTAGAAGCTCTCAAGATCAGAGCAACATCAGCATCATATGGAAAGCTGGTAAACATTGCAATATCATTCAAAACAAAATTAAATAAGCACTCTCAAGACAATCTTCACTACTTATGTTAGACGAACATCGGATTATTATTCATTATCCGCCTGGAATCCACACATTATGAACCATAAAACCAATATTTAAAAAGTGAAGAGGGTTGTAACATGATTAAAGGCTAGAATTAAGAGAGCTAAAGAACGAGGATATGTTATTGGAAATCTCACCACCCTAGATAAAAGGAGTACCACAGGGTGAAATGATCACAGCATACAAGATACTGAAGGGGGATAGAAAAGGGTAGGAAAAAAAAGACAACTTCTTTAAATTGAGAGAACATGGAACTAGAGGTAATAGGTGGATGCTGGAAACGCGGAAAGAGACGAATATATGTAAAGAAATATTCTTACTTTGTACGGGCGGTCGACCAAAAAAATCGAATATCAGAGAAGTTAAATTATAAAACATAGGAGCCTCGACCTTAATTACCTGTAGTCACTGATAGATAACTGATTGGTAAGCACATACACACACACACACACACACACACACACACACACACACACACACACACACACACACACACACACACACACACACACCACCTGTGAATTCTATGTGTGTGGCCAGTTCACAGGCCACACAAATAAACACCCACTCGTCAAAACACACACCAAAACACCTAGCCGCCTTTCCAAGCCCACTCCCACATTCTCCCACTGGCTGAAAGCACGATACAATTAACTCTTCCATGGTCTCCACACGTTACCTTCTGAGAGAGAGAGAGAGAGAGAGAGAGAGAGAGAGAGAGAGAGAGAGAGAGAGAGAGAGAGAGAGAGAGAGAGAGAGAGAGAGAGAGAGAGATGAAACACAGTCCTGATCAACCCCCTATTCTCAGCAGCCTATCCATTGCCACAAGAAAGGAGGAGACGGGACTGAAAGAATAGCCTAGCGCAGGTGAGGGCTACGAGCACCAGGATATGAGGGGATAGAACAGTGGATAGAGGAGGGGGAGGATAGTGTCCAAAGGGGGGGGTGGGTGAGAATATTGGGTGCAGGGGGTAGGTTAGGGATCGTGTCAGAGATAAGCTCGTCGTGATTGGTTGAGGGAGTGGTTGTTTATAACCTGAGACAGGACGTTTATGGGTGGATATGGATGGAACGGGTTTGTTGAAGAACGGTACCTGGGAGATAGGGAAGGTTAGGTAAGGCAGGACTGGCTGCTATAACTAGAGCTGGTGGTGGTGGGGGAGTTATGGGGGTGTTGGGATTTAGTGCATGGGAGGGTGTGTGGCGTGGGGGGAGGGTGAGGTGGTGAAGGTATGGAAGATGGTTGATTGGTAAGTACTCATATATATTTACACACACACACACACACACACACACACACACACACACACACACACACACACACACACACACACACACACACACACACACTCTCGAAATTACGAGAGAGGAGGTCAAGAGACACCTGCTGGATCTGGATGTTAGAAAGGCTGTTGGTCCAGATGGGATCTCACCATGGGTACTGAAAGAGTGTGCAGAGGCACTTTGCCTGCCACTCTCCATAGTGTATAGTAAGTCACTAGAGACGGGAGACCTACCAGAAATATGGAAGACGGCGAATGTGGTCCCAATATACAAAAAGGGCGACAGACAAGAGGCACTGAACTACAGGCCAGTGTCCTTGACTTGTATACCATGCAAGGTGATGGAGAAGATCGTGAGAAAAAACCTGGTAACACATCTGGAGAGAAGGGACTTCGTGACAAATCGCCAACATGGATTCAGGGAGGGTAAATCTTGCCTTACAGGCTTGATAGAATTCTACGATCAGGTGACACAGATTAAGCAAGAAAGAGAGGGCTGGGCGGACTGCATTTTCTTGGATTGTCGGAAAGCCTTTGACACAGTACCGCATAAGAGGCTGGTACATAAGCTGGAGAGACAGGCAGGTGTAGCTGGTAAGGTGCTCCAGTGGATAAGGGAGTATCTAAGCAATAGGAAGCAGAGAGTTACGGTGAGGGGTGAGACCTCCGATTGGCGTGAAGTCACCAGTGGAGTCCCACAGGGCTCTGTACTCGGTCCTATCTTGTTTCTGATATATGTAAATGATCTCCCGGAGGGTATCGATTCATTTCTCTCAATGTTTGCGGACGATGCTAAAATTATGAGAAGGATTAAAACAGAAGAGGACTGTTTGAGGCTTCAAGAAGACCTAGACAAGCTGAAGGAATGGTCGAACAAATGGTTGTTAGAGTTTAACCCAACCAAATGTAATGTAATGAAGATAGGTGTAGGGAGCAGGAGGCCAGATACAAGGTATCATCTGGGAGAGGAAATTCTTCAGGAGTCAGAGAAGGAAAAAGACTTGGGGGTTGATATCACGCCAGACCTGTCTCCTGCAGCACATATCAAGCGGATAACATCAGCGGCATATGCCAGGCTGGCCAACATACGAACGGCATTCAGAAACTTGTGTAAAGAATCATTCAGAACTTTGTATACCACATATGTCAGGCCAATCCTGGAGTATGCAGCCCCAGCATGGAGTCCATATCTAGTCAAGGATAAGACTAAACTGGAAAAGGTTCAAAGGTTTGCCACCAGACTAGTACCCGAGCTGAGAGGTATGAGCTACGAGGAGAGACTACGGGAATTAAACCTCACTTCGCTGGAAGACAGAAGAGTTAGGGGGGACATGATCACCACATTCAAGATTCTGAAGGGGATTGATAGGGTAGATAAAGACAGTCTATTTAACACAAGGGGAACACGCACAAGGGGACACAGGTGGAAACTGAGTGCCCAAATGAGCCACAGAGATATTAGAAAGAACTTTTTTAGTGTCAGAGTGGTTGACAAATGGAATGCATTAGGAAGTGATGTGGTGGAGGCTGACTCCATACACAGTTTCAAGTGTAGATATGACAGAGCCCGATAGGCTCATGAATCTGTACACCTGTTGATTGACGGTTGAGAGGCGGGGCCAAAGAGCCAGAGCTCAACCCCCGCAAACACAACTAGGTGAGTACAACTAGGTGAGTACACACACACACACACACACACACACACACACACATACACAGTCAGAGCGGTTGACAAATGGAATGCATTAGGAAGTGATGTGGTGGAGGCTGACTCCATACACAGTTTCAAGTGTAGATATGATAGAGCCCAGGAGTCTCAGGAACCTGTACACCTGTTGATTGACGGTTGAGAGGCTTGGTCAAAGAGCCAGAGCTCAACCTCCGCAAACACAACTAGGTGAGTACAACTAGGTGAGTACACACACACACTCACACACTGTATGTGAAAGTCACATACACATTTCCACCCTCGCGGTGTCCTTGGACTTAACCCACACCAGGGAGTGGAAAGTATACCCACCTTTGAAGAATCATCACATGAATCTTCGTGGAACAATCAAGCCCCTGTGACCATGAACTCCCTTCCTCCCCCTTTGAGACTAGTTTAGGTGTTCCACTTCCAATGTGGTATTTATCAGCAACAATACCAGACTTATCTCTCACCTGGTAAACGGAGATAAATATGGGAAGCCTGGCAAAAAAGCGACACATTTCATGAACAATAAATGAAACTTAGTTGCCTGAAGCAAGCTTAGACAAACCCTTATCTGCAAAGGAGCTGCTTCTCAGTAATTAGTGTTTTGCAACTCCTGAAGTCCCCAAGAGTGTGTATAGCCCTTTCTCCTCTAGGACATTATATTATTTATATGTCATACCTTAATTAGCCTATTAGCATTCATGGTGAAACTTTGAAAATAATTCAATTAATAATATAAATATAAATAGAATATAAAATATAGAATAATATAGTAATATAAAATATAAAATTAATGATTAATGCACATATCATTTGTTGTCATATTAATCAAAAGGTTACCATTTGTCATTAAAGAAATTACTTCTGGTAAGCATTAACATCCAAATTCATGTGTATATTAATGGTAATAAAAAACAATAATAATTATAATCAAACCGAATAATATTAATCCAGATCAATTAATAATATAACGGTAATAAGTTCAACTGTGTCACACACACTTTGGGAGCCGGTCGGCCGAGCGGACAGCACGCTGGACTTGTGATCCTGTGGTCCCGGGTTCGATCTGAGACGCCGGCGGGAAACAATGGGCAGAGTTTCTTTCACCCTATGCCCCTGTTACCTAGCAGTAAAATAGGTATCTGGGTGTTAGTCAGCTTTCACGTGCTGCTTCCTGGGGGTGGAGGCCTGGTCGAGAACCGGGCTCCGGGGACACTAAAGCCCCGAAATCATCTCAAGATAACCTCAAGATAACCACTCACTTGTGAACAAACCTAAATAGAAAACGCAAACAATCGAATATTTCGCGTCGCATGTTCCAATCTCTCATGCTAATTACACAAGCTATTTCAAATTCAATTTGAATGGCCAAGTTATAACTTTGTCTCGTCTAGTCATAAGGCCGGCAGTAATTAACTCCTGGGAACGTCCATTACGTCTCTTGTTGTCCTGAATCTACAAAGAAAAAGTTCACGGCGCTGCTGGATAACGCTGAACCGCCCTTCTTGAGGTTATCTTGAGATGATTTCGGGGCATAAGTGTCCCCGCGGCCCGGTCCTCGACCAGGCCTCCACCCCCAGGAAGCAGCCCATGACAGCTGACTAACACCCAGGTACCTATTTTACTGCTAGGTAACAGGGGCATAGGATTAAAGAAACTCTGCTTATTGTTTCTCGCCGTCGCCTGGGATCGAACCCGGGACCACAGGATCACAAGTCCAGCGTGCTGTCCGCTTGGCCGACCGGCTCCCTCGGCCCTAGCTATACATTTGTCTCCATTACTTGTAATATTATTATAGTACCTCATGCACTCAACATTTAATAACTAGGGATACGTTGATTACCTTCTTACACCACCATGGGTCTGTACCTGGTCGTCAGTAAGCAGCTGCAAATCTCTATACCTTCGTCGATCTATGGGTTGGGTAGAGCGATCGGGGCTCTATTGGATAGGCCCCGATAGCTCTATTGGATAGGCCCGATAGTTCTGTTGGATAGGGCCCGATACTTCTATTGGGTAGAGCCCGATAGTTCTGTTGGATAGGGCCCGATACTTCTATTGGGTAGAGCCCGATAGTTCTATTGGATACGCCCGATAGTTCTATTGGGTAGAGCACGGCCTCTCTTGATGATGAGTGGCTTCATTAGCAAAGGACATTTAGGTCCTTGGCGCATTAATTTTCGCATTCAGGTCCTTGACAGACGCCCAATTAATGCGTCAGGTCAGCCAAATTGAACCTCATGGTACAGGAAGATAGTAAAGACATTCTGAAATCCATACCTTGCCTATCTACTTATAATCTTCCATTCACTTGGGTTCTAGGAGACTCGAACCGTGGACTCCACGTGTGTGAGGCCGAAAACTCTATCGACCGAGCTATTGAGTGGTCTTAATAAGGAAAATGTCCTTAATAAAAGAATTATTTTACTCATACTCTTCTATATGTAAATTAAATATAGGTCAGTCCTATGTGGGGAAATAATTTTCATAGTGGGTGAGACGAATCTGATGAGGATTGGAGATTCATAAAACAGTCTATTTTCCTCCAACATATCTACTACATATATTTCTCTCAAACACACACACATACACACACACACACACACACACACACACACACACACACACACACACACACACACACACACACACACACACACGCGGGACCAAAGAGCCAAAGCTCAACCCCCGCAAGCACAATTAGGTGAGTACACACACACACACACACACACACACACACACACACACACACACACACACACACACACACACACACACACACATACATCCCCATGCAGGAGGCAGCCTGAAGCAGCTGTCTAACTCACAGGTACATATATATACTGCTAGGTGAACAGAGGCATCAGGGGTGGAAGTTAATTCTGCCCATTTGTTTCCGCCTCGCCGGGAATCGAACCCGATCGAGCCCTTAGGACTACGATTTCCTAGCACTGTTCATTCAGCCGCGAGGCCCCTATGTGTGTGTGTACTCACCTAGTTGTGCTTGCGGGGTTGAGCTCTGGCTCAACCTCCGCCAGAGGTTGAACTGTGTGTGTGTGTGTGTGTGTCTGTGTGTCTGTGTGTGTGTGTGTGTGTGTGTGTGTGTGTGTGTGTGTGTGTGTGTGTGTGTGTGTGTGTGTGTGTGTGTGTGTGTGTACTCACCTATTTGTGCTTGCGGGGGTTGAGCTCTGGCTCTTTGGTCCCGCCTCTCAACTGTCAATCAACTGGTGTACTGGTTCCTGAGCCTATCGGGCTCTATCATATCTACACTTGAAACTGTGTATGTAGTCAGCCTCCGCCACTTCACTGCCTAATGCACTCAATTTATCAACCACTCTGACATTAAACAAATTCTTTCAAATATTTCTGTGGCTCATTTGGGCACTCAATTTACACCTGTGTCCCCTAGTGCGTGTGCCCCTTGTGTTAAATAGCCTGTTTTTTTCTACCCTGTCAATTCATCTGAGAATCTTGTACGTGGTGATCATATCCCCCCTAACTCTTCTGTCTTCTAGCGACGCGAGGTTTAATTCCCGTAGTCTCTCCTCGTAGCTCATACCTCTCAGCTCGGGTACTAGTCTGGTGGCAAACCTTTGAACTTTTTCCAGTTTAGTCTTATGCTTGACTAGATATGGACTCCATGCTGGGGCTACATACTCCAGGATTGGTCTGACATAGGTGGTATACAAAGTTCTGAATGATTCTTTACACAAGTTTCTGAATGCCGTTCGTATGTTAGCCAACCTGGCATATGCTGCTGATGTTATCCTCTTGATATGGGCTTCAGGGGACAGGTCTGGCGTGATATCAACCCCCAGGTCTTTCTCTCTGTCTCTAACTCTTGAAGAATTTCATCTTCCAAATGATACCTTGTATCTGGTCTCCTGCTCCCTACACCTATCCTCATTACATTACATTTACTTGGGTTAAACTCTAACAACCATTTGTTTGACCATTCCTTTAGTTTGTCTAGGTCTTTTTGAAGCCTCATGTGTGTGTGTGTGTGTGTGTGTGTGTGTGTGTGTGTGTGTGTGTGTGTGTGTGTGTGTGTGTGTACTCACCTAATTGTACTCACCTAATTGTGCTTGCGGGGGTTGAGCTTTGGCTCTTTGGTCCCGCCTCTCAACTGTGTGTGTGTGTGTGTGTGTGTGTGTGTGTGTGTGTGTGTGTGTGTGTGTGTGTGTGTGTTTTATCGGGGCCGTGTGAGTCAGAGTCCAAGCATATGTAAACCTGCATAGCAAGCTAATTAATACACACACTACAGCTCACCCGGACCGATCTATAAGCCTCTGTGTGCGGGCAGTCCGCCATTGTTCTAATGAGATAAGCATCTCTGTAATATAATATTGGGGAGTCGGGTATCGCCTGGTTATCATTGGCAGCTGGGGTGAGAGTGTGGGCTAACCTCTTCATCACACCCCTCTCACCCTTTTCTGCCCTCTATCCTCTCTCTTTCTACCCCTTCGTTCCCTTTCTATCTCAACCCCTTCCCCTTCTTCCCTGTCTATTCTTCTGTTTCTGTTCCTTCCCTTTTCCGTTCTTCCCCAACTCCATCTCATTCAAATTATCCCCTATTCAATCTCAATCTCTTGCACCCCTTCTCTGTCTAACCTTTCCCTTTCATCCCCCTTCCTTTTCACATTCCTTCTCGTCTCTCTTCTCTCCTATCATAAAGATACACCGCCACACCCTCTCAGATGAACCTCATAACACAGGTTCTTTTCCACAAGAGGGAAGGCTCAAAATATTTTATTTACTGGGAGCATTATGCTCCAGGTTCAATAAAACAGAGTTTTTTTAATATAGTTATGTATGGTTTACTTTTTTCGTTTAATATAGAAGCCATATTTTCTAAATTTTCTTCATATCGTTATTTGTATGGTAATTTAGTATTACGAATATATCCTGGTTTGGTTTCTGTATCCTCTAATTAATTTAGAGATTTCATTTTTTTCAAGAGAGTGTGATGTTTGGTGCTGTTTCTCAGATCACTTGATCTGTATCTCGAGACACTGCTCCTCCCTACAGCATCACCATCACAGACCACCATCACAGATCACCATTAGCTCGCCACACCACTCTCCACTTGAGCACCACCACCACAAGGTGTTGAATCCTATGATGCCTCCACCATAAGGTGTTGAATCCTATGATGCCTCCACCATAAGGTGTTGAATCCTATGATGCCACCACCATAAGGTGTTGAATCCTATGATGCCACCACCATAAGGTGTTGAATCCTATGATGCCTCCACCAAGGTGTTGAATCCTATGATGCCTCCACCATAAGGTGTTGAATCCTATGATGCCTCCACCAAGGTGTTGAATCCTATGATGCCTCCACCATATGGTGTTGAATCCTATGATGCCACCACCAAGGTGTTGAATCCTATGATGCCACCACCATAAGGTGTTGAATCCTATGATGCCTCCACCATAAGGTGTTGAATCCTATGATGCCTCCACCATAAGGTGTTGAATCCTATGATGCCTCCACCATAAGGTGTTGAATCCTATGATGCCACAACCATAAGGTGTTGAATCCTATGATGCCTCCACCATAAGGTGTTGAATCCTATGATGCCACAACCATAAGGTGTTGAATCCTATGATGCCACAACCATAAGGTGTTGAATCCTATGATGTACTGACCAATCCAAACAGAATGAATCAAGACTAGAGATATGTTTACTAGTTCAGTTCTCTACCTTGTTCATTACTGTTGCGCTTCTATATAAGGTTTTGGCGCCCAGTGTTGCGGAAAAGGTACGAGATGCACCTCGGAGTTTTATTTAGTTTTCTTGGCTGTATTGCTTGCTAGTTTCAGCACGTTTCTTTGCATTGTCAATTAAGAGATATCCAACTTTGTCCCCCCCACACACACACACACAAGATATCACTTCCTCACAGAGCACTAGATTTTTGTTAAATAATTCACATGCCTGCTCTGTTTATACAGTAATTGGTATCATTTAATAAGTTCTCTCTGTCCCAAGTCTATCGCGACATTGCCTATTAGAAATGGTTACAATAAGTGAACAACGAACTTTGGAATAGACGGCATTTCCTTTCTTGTACTTTTAAAAGCTCCAATACATCAGCTAGAGCTTGTGGGATGACTAGTAGATAGATGAGTTATACTGCCCACAAAGAAAGGTCCAAAGTGCAGCCTTGTGTGGTACACTGAAATCAGTTTCATGACTTTGAGATTTTGCTCCATTAAAGATTACTGTGAGAATCCGTCTTGAAGGGGATTTCTTACTATCTGTAGAAAAGCTCATTAAAAATTCATTCATGATCATCAGTTTGTGGTGTGGTATCATAGCTGGTTAAGAGCTCTTGCAGTGACCAGTGCAATATCACAGCCTATCTTGAATTTATTCAGTGACACTGGTCTGAAGTTGCTGATCACTGATCGGCTCTTCTCTTTGTGAGAAGAAGAGCCGAAGAGCTGATATAGAAGAACTATATCGGTCGTCGTTCATATGTTTTGAACAAGACGGAGTTGGTAAAGAGAGTGAAAAGTGAAGCCATCAAGTCCACTCAAGGGTGTAATGGTCCTGGAATGATTGTAGTTCATCCTATTTCCTTTAGGTATGTGGAGTGATTTATGGAGACGGTCGATTATCTTCCTCCCTCCCTCTCTCTCTCTCTCTCTCTCTCTCTCTCTCTCTCTCTCTCTCTCTCTCTCTCTCTCTCTCTCTCTCTCTCTCTCTCTCTCTCTCTCTCTCTCTCTCTGCCTCTCCACTTCCTTTCCTTCAAAGACTAGGCGTCATTGAAAATAATTCTGATGTTTCTATTGGAATTGCAAGCTGAGGTATATACAATTCCGACTTCCACTTTCCCGTAGTCACTGATAAGTAAATACACACACACACACACACACACACACACACACACACGCACACGCACACGCGCACACACACACACACACACACACACACACACACACACACACACACACACACACCACATACACACACACCACATACACACACACACACACACACACACACACACACACACACACACACACACACACACACCACATACACACACACACACACACACACACACACACACCACATACACACACACCACATACACACACACACACCTTGCTGGCCAAGTCAGAATAATGGTAATTCCATATTATAACAAAAATGTCTACAACTTTATGCATCATTCTTTTCCTTTTGTCTCCTTTCCCCTGTTTTCTCTGCTTGTGGTGTATTTATGCTCAATATTGATAATTAACAAAAGGGTAACACATATACAGCAGTTGGTTGATGCGTGAGTAACTACAGCTGTAGGCTGATGCTCTAGGCCTACAACGGTAGGCATAGAGCATCAGCCTACAGAGTAAGTACAGAGTAGTAATAAGTAATAACAGTAATAACAGAGTAATAACAGAGTAACTTAAATTGATGAATGTATACCTAAATTAGAATTGACTGTTTGTCAGAAATTACAGAAATGCAGAAATACAAGAATACAACAGTTAGAAGTTATTAATATGCAAAAAATCAAATAAGATTTAAACTACAACCAAACTACGTCCAGAAGACTGGTATAAAACCCGTACTACTTACCAACAGTTTAAACATTAAGAGACGGAAAAGGAAATTTGGAAAAGTGAGGAGCAGAAATTATGCAAAAAAGAATTTGTTGATTTTTGAGCAACTTTACGTAAAAAAGAAGAGATGCGCAAATGTGAATACATTTCGAGCAATGGAGCGAAACACGATGAGGAAAGGTTGAGAGAGAGAGAGAGGGAGAAGACGTGTATAAGAAGTGAGTAACAGAATTAATAAAAAGAAAGATAAAAGGAGAAAGAGAAAGATAGAGAAAGAAATCGTGGTGGACGACCGTGAAAGGGGGGGCCACGCTGGGCCCATTCCACTAGCGATAAGGATGATTTACTTCGTGAGAAACTAGCATATCACTTTCCTCTTGGCTGATTGAGATGTTAAGTAGGTGTTTAGTGGGTCCGTCCGGGGCCCGAGCGCCTTTGTTTGGTCAGGGAGAGTGAGGGACTCATTCACGACTTCTCCTGCTATGGAAGCCTCGCTACTTTAACAATTCTATTCATATAAATCCCTAGGTCAGCGCTTGCAAATCTGAGTTGCTGATCACAGGCCTGGTCGTGTATGCTTTGCAACGTCGTTGCAAAATTGACGTTGGATAGTTTGATCATTTTCTCTTTACTGACTAAATTATACAGGTTTTCAAGCTGGACTTTTGAACTTGTTTTCATTTGATGAAATCCAGTTAATGATCTCAAAGTCTGGGCTATTCTAAGTCTACACACTGTAGAAATGTCCAGTACGTTTGGGTAAACTCCTGCAGTGTCGGACGTTGGTAAACTATGTATACCTCTGTTTACTTAAAACATACAGTCAATATGATGCCTGTGTTAGACGTGATACCGACAGAATAACATTGTATATAAAGGCTTTTCAACCCCCTCCCCCCCGAAAGACTTGAGAACCCCACCAAAAATTCCGGCAGTGTAAGAACATTTATGTTAAGTTCTGACAACACAATAAATATCAGGAAAATTGCTTCATAAATACCCGATGACTCTTCCAACTTAAACAAATTGTAGCTACTATATCATTACTCTGTCGTTACTGGCTTGATTTACAACCACATGGCAATTAGAGGAATGATCCACCGGAATATAGAGCAGCCATTTTTCCCCTCCGAGCTCGTTACGTCATCTTAGATCCTCGGCTTTGTCCTCCAGGCGAGACGACCAAAGGTCATCAGTGCGATCGTTTCACTTCTCAGATTAGCGCCACAAATTATCCATATAATCTCCACGACCTTCCTTCGTGATGACTTGACTTTGACTACAATACCTGTTCTTACCTCCTCGACCACACTGGGGCAACATCAAACGCTGGATCCCGCTACCAAAGGAAGCTCTCAAATCCCTAATATATATATATACATATATATATATATATATATATATATATATATATATATATATATATATATATATATATATATATATATATGTGCGTGTGTGTGTTTGTGTGTGTGTGTGTGTATACACAACATGGCGTTGGGGTTCTCTCCTATATTTAACAGCTATGGGATGGATATTAGACCCAAATTCTGAACTTTTGCTTGAAAAATGATTTTCTCACACATTGACGGGAGTGGGGAAATTGGGTGTTGGGAGTGTATGTTTATCTGAGCTCTGACAGTATATTGCCATGGACTAATGTCGCCAAAATTGCAGGCTAATTAGGGCAAGAAACTGAAGAACGATGTTTCGATGATTTGAGCTGAGGGTCTGACTACTGAAACCTTCATTATAGAGTTAATGGGCTTGACTGAATTTATTACGAATGGTGATTTACATTATTCTATGCATACAAATTTATATACATAATCACTCGATCATTTAATGATAATGATTAATCCACATCGCCTCATTAGAAGTATCTGAAACCAAGAATCAAACGAAATGATAGAGAGAATAAGAGAGATTTTGCAAGATTCCGTCACCAAAAGACGAACAATTATTCAAAGCACAAAGCGTTGAGACCCAACACTGAGCAGCAGCAGCAGCAGCAGCAGCAGCAGCAGCAACAGCAGCAGCAGCAGCAGCAACAGCAGCAGCAACCACCCATAAAATGATTGCAGTTCGTAGAGCGTTATTCAACCCACGTAGATAGCGTTTGTTTTTAAAGATACAATTGATTACCAAATGATTTACCTCTTGGGGGGGACCCGTTTTTTGTTCCCTGAAGGTGGGTATCGATGTCAGTATTAATGGGGGATAGAGGATGGGGTGGTGGGGAGGATAGGGATGAAGCCCCACGCCTTGGCTGTTCCATTATGTCACTCTACGAGGCGGCTAGATGACTAGGTGCTCTGGTATGCTGCTCACGTGATCAGACGTAAAAGATATCTTTATGTTAATATCTTAATGTCTGAATTATGTGTACCGCCAGGCGTCTTATGTATATATTTGCTAGTGATACGTTGATAAACGTCGTTTTGTATTTAAATGTGTGTAAATAATCTATTTTTTTCCCATGCCTTATATTATGCTTCAATAAGCTTTTCAATGTTGGTCATATTTACTGGACGTTCAAACATGTGCTTGATCATCGGTTTGTCAAGAGGGATCTAGATTTTCTTTAATCTATTGGAATGAATTTATTTGTTTCCTTGATCCTATGTTTGTCCTTTCTAATACGAGAGACTGTATCTCTCGTCTAATACCAACCTGGTCCCCAGAGACTTATCTCTTACTTAGGAAACATATGCTCAAGCTTCCTTGAGGTGTTTTGTGTAAAAGATAACATTTCCTCCCAATTTTAAGCCATTAGCAAGTATGCGGAGAGAGGCGAGTACCATTTTTATAACTTCTCCTTTTAAGGTACAACGTTTATCATAATTTTGGAACTGTTTTAAATGGGCTCACAGGTAATTTGCCTCGTCCAGTATTTAATCGTTCGTCTCTGTCGGTTGGGAATGAGTGTAAATCTTTTAAACATTACCTTTGTCATCGTTACGTTTGCTTCCAATTCTTGTTATGGGCTCAACTGAGCTATTGGAAAAGTGGAGGAAGCTATGTTGGGCGAGGCGCAGGCGTCATTATGTCGACAGCTAAGCGAAACTTAATTGTAGACAAAGCATTCTTGTAAATAATACTTCGTAATGGTAATGTTTGTCTCCTTCGACTTACGCGTTTAGAAATGAGTCTGTCACCGCTACTGGACGTACGTATGTGTGTGTGTGTGTGCGTGTGTGTGTGTGTGGTGAGGGTGTATGTGTGTATGTGTGTGATTATATATATATTCACCGATATCATCATCCTCATTTTAATCATTTACCACTCCCCCCCAATTCATGTAAAACTTTTGGCAATTCCACACACCCATATTCACGTTTGTGACCAAAGAACCTGAGCTCAACCCCCGCAAGCACAATTAGGTGAGTACATATATATATATATATATATATATATATATATATATATATATATATATATATATATATATATATATATATATATATACATATATATATATATATATTAGTATATTTTGGTAGCAGCAGTCTTGTAAACATATGTTGTTAAATATGACCAAAAAAGTAAGATTAACAATTCTAACACGAATTTTCTCAATATTTCTTATGTTTCTTTTTACTGTCGATGGCAATTGAAAAATCAGTTTTCCAAAATTCATTTTTATTTCTATTCTGACGCGACGCTTGAACGCTTTTCGTAATAACTTATTACATTTTCAAAGACTTTAGTTTACACACACACAATTGTAACCTGAAAACACTAAACAGAGTTTTACTTATGCTAACACTTAAACAGCTTGTCTTATATACTCGCATTTGGGTGAGGTAATATGTAGCAACAGTTTTGGATGAGGTGAACAAACTTTTGACCAACACAAGACAGAACACGGAACATTGGGTATTAATTGGATAAATGAGAGGGAAGAATGGAAGTAACTGCAAAGGGCCTATTGGTCCATGCTTCCTCTTGATGCTTCTATATTGGTCAGTACCAATGTATATATATTCTACATTGGTCCGTATAACTGTAATGTTAAAGAGAGGTATAATATCTCCTGCTTAAATCTGCTGTGCAACACCCACAATAAACACAACCAACATTGCTCAATCTCAAAACATTGCTCAATCTCACAACATTGCTCAAACCTCACAACATTGCTCAATCTCAAAACATTGCTCAATCTCAAAACATTGCTCAAACCTCACAACAGTGCTCAAACTCACAACATTGCTCGAACATGACGTTTGTCATTGTATCATAATTGAGAACGGGATTAAAACCAAAGATAGTGATGGAAACGTTTATTTTAGAAACACAGAGACTGGGAGTAGACTTTATTCAAATAAGTGGCGTCATTTTGCCTGTTAGGGCGAAATCATCTCTGCAAATACAGATCTTCCTCAATGGCGTTGTCATCAATTTGTGCTCTCAACGTGGCCTGTTCTCTAACATAATGCAAAGTAATTTTTAACGTAGTGTCAAAATTACGACACAAAAAGAGAAATGTAAAACACGCCATTTTTGCTGTTTCGTCGGACTAGTTAGCATCGTCTTCGATTCGTTAAGGGGATTGCTAAAGTTCGTACGCAATCGGTTAGGCAAAATTGCCTCAAATCGGCACTTGGAAACGTTGGTAAAACACACACACACTCACACACACACACACACACACACACACACACACACACACACACACACACACACATACACACACACACACACACACACACACACACACACACACACACACACACACACACACACAGGTGGGAACTGAGTGCCCAAATGAGCCACAGAAATATTAGAAAGAACTTTTTTAGTGTCAGAGTGGTTGACAAATGGAATGCATTAGGAAGTAATGTGGTGGAGGCTGACTCCATACACAGTTTCAAGTGTAGATATGATAGAGCCCAATAGGCTCAGGAACCTGTACACCTGTTGATTGACGGTTGAGAGGCGGGACCAAAGAGCCAGAACTCAACCCCCGCAAGCACAACTAGGTGAGTACATACACACACAGTGCACGAGAAAGAGAAACGAGAGAAATAAAGGAGCTTGTATCCCCCCTGCTCCCTCTTAAAGTCTGTTCCCATCCCCTATCCCCTTATCTTACACATCCCTACCATCACCCTGCACATTTTCTATGGTCTTCCCCTTAATGCTTCCCCTTTTATCACCCAGAAATATGACAGACAAGCCTACCAAACAAACCAATTAGGGTTATTACTATTGTAGCAAGCACAAAAAATGATTACACACAGAAATCACAGTAGCGTGATGCATCAAATGAACAAATCCACAAGGGCCGTGACGAGGATTTGAACCTACGTTAAATGCAGCGTCTGGGATGATCTCGGACGTAGGTTCGAATCCTCCTCGCGGCCCTTGTGGATTTGTTCATTAAAAAAGACCGACTAATCCCAGTTAGGGTCCACTCTACTGTAACAAGCAAAAATGACCTCCACATAACCCAATTAGGGTCCACAATACTGTAGCAGGCAATCTAGTCACCTAACCCCATAATTAAATCATACCCCTCTCCTGTCAACTTCTCACTTTTAATACACAAAAAGTCGGTCTTATTATATAAGAAATCGACGTATTCGAAACCAATTCGTAATACTCGAGTTCACTGATGACCAGACCACACACTAGAAGGTGAAGGGACGACGAGGTTTCGGCCCGTCCTGGACCATTCTCAAGTCGATTGTGAGTCTGTATTCTCTCTCTGCATACTCGAGTTCACTTTCATTAAAGCCATCAGTACGACTCCTCGCTGTCATGTTCCCGTACACCACAGTCCCGCGCCTATCATTTTCACCCCATGGAAGTGTGAGTTGTAATTAGACAACATTGCGAACTCTAATGGGAATCGTCTATAATTGCAGAGGAGAGAGATTTATAAGGACGAATAAGGGAAAAGAAATTTGAATATGAGGTATGAGGAGAGAATGTGTGAGGTGAGTGGTGTTAATTTGGTGCTGACGGCATCACCAACCCAAGACGGTCATATGCGGGACATAAACCAAGATGGAGATGAAGTCATAAGGAATAGGAAGTGAGTCACTGTGGTTGAGGTCTGGGAGATTTACAGAGAGAGAAAGAGAGAGAGAAAGAGAATAATTAGTTGACATCTTGGGGTGAAATTTGACTATTCTGTGACCACGAAATGCCATGTGTTAAGTTGACTACACTACATATCAGAAGATGGAGAAACGACGTAGTTTCGATTCTGTCCTGGACCATTATCAGGTCGTGTGACGTCCAAAACGGCCCGAAACGTGGTTGTTTCTCCAGCTTCTGAAGTGCGATTTGGTTGCCTTATCTTCAACCACGTTATTGTGACTCGTCGTCTTCCATGTGTTAAGGCTAGCAAGCAAGCCATCTAAGAAACCTACTGCTCCAAGACGTATCTCATTCCTTCTCGACAGCGAAGCGCAACAAAGCCTTATAAAAATCACAAGTCCGCTCCAATCTTAAATATGAACCTCTTTCCCTCCCCAAACCCCCCCCCCCCCCACATAATTGGTTCGAATTCTGATAGAGAACAGAGCAAGAAGAAGACTCTTTAGTCTTGATCAATCCTGGTTGGACTTGTCAGAACATCTGGGCTTTAAATATCGGAGAGATGTTTGCTACCTCATTGTTGTGTAAGACCTCAACTGGTCTTAAAATTCCCCATATGGCCCAGCTCCAAGGATAACCAAATATTCTCAACTCCAACACAGAGCCCTCAGCCATCAACAAGCTTCCCCTTGGCTCTGGCATTCTAAAAAAAAACATCGCTCATCCAGTTATCATTCATTCTTAAGATGATGCATTTGGAACCATTTTCACTCGAGACTGAAATATATGAAAAATCCAGCCAGTCGACTATATAAAGACTCTAGTACACATTCGGCAAAAAGCATCGTTTTGTTACTATGATTGTAACAGCACTAAATAAAGTTTATTTCTAATGGAAAGTAATAAAAAACTCGTCAAATAAATGAGGTTTTAGGGTCAAGCTTCGGATGAGCTGATGCAAGATAGCAGCTCTTAACTTGAAGTTTAATAAGAAACATCTATACTATTTCTAATAAACTCAGAGAGAGAGAACAACAAAAAGGGAGAAAGAGAGAAATGGACAGACAGACAGACAGAGATTCAGTTAAATGGGAAAAAATATTTAACGATAATCAATAAGAAACGGCTTATATCTGTTATATGTAATTACTAAAAATTACTCAATGTTCTCAATGTAAAAAAAAAAATACCAGTAATAATTATACCTTCATGTCCAATACCGGAGAATAGTTCCACTTTATTCCGACAAACCTCTCGTATCTTTATTTACCACGACTATCGGTCGAACCATTTTCTTATTCCACCTTGAGCTACGAATCAGTTTCCAGTTTCGAATCAACAAACGAACCAGTTTTGTTCCAGTTGGGGACACTTCAGGGAAGATGTACTGGCTTCAGCGACCAACTATGCCCGTACATAATATCTGTCTTGAGCTACGAATCGTAGCTTACAGTCGAGTCACTGTATCATACAATTCACACGAAGTTAAGGATGTATACACAAATTTATTGTCGTAAATAAAGTAAATAAACGTAAATAAAGCCACATATGCAGAGAATTTCACACATGACTTTTATTATTATTATTATTATTATTATTATTATTATTATTATTATTATTATTATTATTATTATTATTATTAAACAGTTTCTTTACTTTGAAAAATTAATGAAATCGAAATGTAATGAACACAAATGATATCTATGAATGGTAATCTAATTTATAATATATTACAGGGAGATTTCAATGTCAAGCAGATAGTAATCTTTGAGATGTAAGTTTAATGCACGTAAAATTCAGGTAATCGTTCTTCAGTTACGGTAACACGAACGTTATCATAAACTTCAAGTTTATCAAGTTTAACAAATTTGCTATCATTTTATTCCAGTATAGTTGAGGCAGTTGATAGTGGTAAGGTTTGTGATGTTGTGTACCTTGACTTTAGCAAAGCTTTTGATACAGTGCCACATGAAAGACTGATTAAAAAGATTGAGGCTCACGGTATTGGGGGTGCTATATTAAGGTGGATTAGGGCATGACTAGACCAAAGGCAACATAGAGTATAAAGGGAGTTAATTCAGAGTGGAAAAATGCAATAAATGGAGTGCCTCTAGGTTCTTTCCTGGGACCTCTGTTAATTATAATATTTCTAAATGATTTAGATTCAGGTATGAGCAGCAATATTTGCAAATTTGACGATGATACACAATTCTGGATGGAAATGAACACGGAAAAAGACTCGCTATCACTTAAAGACGATCTAAATAGGGTTCTGAAATGGTCAAAAGATTAGCAGATGCAGTTTAATGCTGACAAATGTAAGGTTTTGACGCTAGGTAATGATGACAGAGTTACAAGATACGAGCTCGATGGTGCTGAGATTGCGAAGTCGGATTGCGAAAGGGATCTGGGAGTTATGATTAGTAAGAATTTAAAGCCAAAAATCCCATGCATAAATGTATGAAATAAGGCAAATAGGACACTGGGATTTATTTATAGAAGCGTTTGCATTAAAACACCTGGTATTAGTCTTCATCTATAACTTGTATTTAGTATGCCCTATATATAGATTATGCAGCTCAGTTTTGGTCGCCATGCTATAGAATGGATATAAATTGGATAAGTTTTAGATGTAGGAAAGACCTAGGTAAAATACTGGTTTGGTAACAGGGTTCTGGATTTGTGGAACCTATAACCGGGTAGTATAATAGGTGTAGGATCCCTTGATTGTTTCAAGCGCAGGTTAAACATGTATATAAATGAGTTTGGGGGGATATAAATAGGATCGTATGGGCCAATAGGCCTTTTGCAGTTTCCTACATTCTCATGTTCTTATTCGTCTTCGCTTGCTTAGTTATACGAATTTCATACTTTCATTCTGCTTTCCCTATTTCATTATATTATGTGCATGATATCGCAGAAAGTGTGTTGTTGTTAAAGATTTAGCTACTCAGAACGAAGTGTCCATGTAGCACGGGCTATAGTGAGCCCGTAATGAAAGTGTGACTATATAACGATCATATAGCGATCAAGCTCTCGCATCTCTGACTGACTGATTGATGAAGATTAAGTCAGCCAAGAAGTGGCACGGGCATGAATACCCCGTAAGTGGTAGATTTTGATTCTGTTTTTTGAGGGACTGTGATCTTTGGTCGTGAAAGTATATACTGCGGGCTGAGAATCTAATTTATTTATTATTCGTATTATATGCAGGCGATGAGTCACAATAACGTTGCTAAAGAATGTTGACCAGACCACACACTAGAAGGTGAAGGGACGACGACGTTTCGGTCCGTCCTGGACCATTCTCTATCGACTTGAGAATGGTCCAGGACGGACCGAAACGTCGTCGTCCCTTCAACTTCTAGTGTGTGGTCTGGTCAACGTAACTTTGTTATCCTACACTGAACATGTTCAGTTGAATTTATGTTCATTCATATTGTAACAAGAACAAGATAAAGCTAACAAATAAGAATGAAATTTAATAAGAGAGAGAGAGAGAGAGAGAGAGAGAGAGAGAGAGAGAGAGAGAGAGAGAGAGAGAGAGAGAGAGAGAGAGAGAGAGAGAGAGAGAGAGAGAGAGACTGCGACTGCGACTCAAAAATAACCAGATCATATTTTAACTAAACTTTTATACGCTCTAATCTTCACTGCAAAATATAATACAAATTAATAAGATTCAGAAACAGTGATATACGAGGTATATTTATGGAAAAATCTAGTGTATGTTCTTCCATAAAGAAAAAGCCAGATTTATGGGGAGCCACGTCACATTCATCCTTCGCCGTCACCCTAAAACCAGGAATATTTATAGCAACCCTTCTTTACAAAAACGTTAAATTTAATAAAACTTCTGTTATGGTATATTGGACTGTAAATATTAAAAGCTGGAGAGGTTATGCAGCTCAAACTGTCTTTGGAATGTAGAGCAGCAGAAATAATAGGAGCAAGAACAGGAGCATCAACCGGATCAACAGTAGCAGCAGTAACAGGACCAACAGCTTAAGCAACGGTCTAGCAACAGCAGAGACCAAAACAGCAGCCGATTTAACAGGCTGACATGACTTGCAGTGTCAGCTGTGATATACAGCAAGGAGGCGTTCCTCTTTCCCCACACTTGCACCACCAGACCTGGCCAGGAGGTCAGGAGACCTGGCCAGACCTGGCCAGGAGGTCAGGAGACCTGGCCAGACCTGGCCAGACCTGGCCAGGAGAAGCTCTTGAACCATAAGATCAAGAGCTTCCACCTGTGAGCCTCACACAACCAATCCGGAACACTCTTATCACCTCTCGTGCAAAACTAACATTGTGTCCGAGGGTTTCACCTGCCCCCCTGATTAGGCACACTATATACCGTTCATTTTGGAAGCTCTCGTTGACTCCATTGATGATATTTGTGGAATGTGTGGCACAATCGCTACCTCATGCCCTCCCACCTGCTCTTCAAGCTTCAAGCCTTCGTGCCCAAAAGCCTCCAGCATAGATCAGATAAGCCGCATTGTCCAAGGGCTTTCTGTATGTCATTTGCATAAATGCATTAAGAACGGCTGTGTAATTACTTCGGGGTACATTAAGAGGCACATCAACAGTCAAACTGAGCCCGTTTTGAAGTACTAAAATTACTAAACGCTGCAGATATTCTCAGTGCAGACGCCTCAATTATCCAAGGGATAGAAAACCTTTATTGTGGTACTTACGATAGCGGACCTGGTACCTACTATCGTGGATTTGGTGCCCCTGATCGCGGACCTGGTATCTACGATCCAGGAGTATTCATACCTACGATATGGAGTATCTATTGCCACGCTAACTAATCCTAACCACTTGTATTCATGACCACAGTAGCTAGTGATCTTTCCAGGAATAAAACCAAAAGATATAAACAAATCCATAAGGGCCTTGACGAGGGTTCGAACTTGTGCTCTAGATGTTCCCAGACGCACTCAAGTCAACTGTAACCTCCAGCACATAGGTTCGAATCCTCATCACAACCCTTGTGGATTTGTTCATTTGATATATCATGCTATTGTGAGTTCTGTGTGTAGAGATATAATGATGTATTAACGAAGCGATAGGTAGATAGAAGAAATTAGTAGGACAATGAGCATAGAGAAAGAATAAAGAGAGGAAAATAAGAGAGAAAGAGACCACAAAAGCCTTTGGGTTGTAGGAACGTTCGAGTGTTTTACGAGACTCGTTTCGATATACAAAGTTTCGATCTGACCAAAAGCGAAACTTTAAAATCATTGCGTGAATAATTTATCACATGTTTACTTGTAAAATTAAATAAGCCATTTTAAACCAACATCATAATACAGGAAACTTTATGCAGAAATAGCGCTATACTAACATACTTGTAAAGGCTGAAAGCTTAAATTTATGTTATTGTATTAAAGAAAGCTGGAATTGGGTGCAAAAGTAAAGCATACAAGAGGTTGTTGCGTGTCCGAAAACCCCTAATTATCAGCTTAATTCGTGTCCAGTATTCATGCTTAATTCGTGTCCAGTATTCTAATAATCGTATCTAAATCTCGCCCAATATGCTGTTAATATTGAATTAGGATTAATTTAATCTCTACCCAATACTGATTGAGTCTAACTCCCACGTTGTATGTCTGTGGCATTGATTTAGCGCGACGCTAATGCATAGCTGATGAGGCATTAATGCTCAGCACAATATTTTAAACTACAAATCTCTGGATAATTTAATATTTAAACCTCTAATCTGTGAGGTTCATAAAGGTGTCATCAGTGACACGATAAACCAAGACTTTTTTTTAGCAAAGCACACACACACACACACACACACACACACACACACACACACACACACACAGTAAAGTTATGGAAATGGGACTAGGAGATAGGAGACCAAAGGGACAGTACACAATGAAGGGGAACAGCCTACCTGTAACGACGCGTGAAAGAGACCTGGGGATAGACGTAACACCTAATCTATCTCCTGAGGCACATATAAATAGGATAACGACAGCAGCGTACTCTACACTGGCAAAAGTTAGAACATCATTCAGAAACCTAAGTAAGGAGGCATTTAGGGCGCTTTACACTGCCTACGTAAGGCCAGTCTTAGAGTATACCGCCTCATCATGGAGTCCCCATCTGAAGAAGCATATAATGAAACTGGAAAAGGTTCAGAGGTTTGCAACGAGACTCGTCCCAGAGCTACGAGGGATGGGGTATGAGGAGCGCCTGAGGGAACTGTGCCTTACGACACTAGAAAGAAGAAGGGAGAGGGGGGACATGATAGGAACGTATAAGATACTCAGAGGGATTGACAGAGTGGACATAGACGAAATGTTCACACGGAATAGTAACAGAACGAGGGAACATGGATGGAAGCTTGAAACTCAGATGAGTCACAGAGATGTTAGGAAGTTTTCTTTTAGCGTGAGAGTAGTGGGAAAATGGAATGCACTTCAGGAACAGGTTGTGGAAGCAAATACTATTCATAATTTTAAAACCAGGTATGATAGGGAAATGGGACAGGAGTCATTGCTGTAAACAACCGATGCTCGAAAGGCGGGATCCAAGAGTCAATGCTCGATCCTGCAGACACAACTAGGTGAGCACAACTAGGTGAGCACACACACACAAGGATCGGTGCTGGAACCAGATTTATGTCTAATATACGTAAATGACATGTTTACAGAAGTAGAGTCCAATATGTCGATGTTCGCGGATGCCGCAAAATTAATGAGAAGAGTTGTGACAGATGAGGATTGTAGGATCCTCCAAGAAGACTTGAACGAGTTGCAGAGATGGTCATAGAAATGGCAACTGGAGTTCAACACGAGCAAATGTAAAGTTATAGAAATAGGATTAGGTAAAAGGAGATCAAAGGGACAGTACACAATAAAGGAAAATTACCTACCTGTGACGATTTGAGAAAAAGACCTTGGAGTGGACGTAACACTTAATCTAACTCCTGAGGCACATATGAATAGGATAACGACGGCAGCGTACTCTATACTGGCGAAAGTTAGAACATCATTCAGAAACCTAAGTAAGTAGGCATTTAGGGCGCTTTACACTACCTACATGGGACCAGTCTTAGAGTATGCCGCCCCATCATGCAGCCTCCATCCGAAGAAACACATAAGGAAACTGGAAAAGGTTCAGAAATTTGCGACGAGGCTTGTCCCAGAGTTACGAGGGATGGGATGTGAAGAGCGCCTGAAGGAACTGAACCTGACGACACTAGAAAAAAAGAAGGGAGAAGAGGGATATGATATTAACATATAAAATACTCAGGGGGATTGACAGAGTGGAAATAGTCGAAA